>NC_133660.1:81221150-81472272 GCF_037893015.1 Macrotis lagotis
AATGACAAGAGATGTTATTAATGAATAGCTTTACTCACATACTTGTATCTTGTAATCATTTTGGGTACATATATCCAAATAGATCTGTGATCTTATCAATGAAGATGTTCCCTCCAACAATATAATAAAATTAGAAAATAATACAAACCTTCTGCTACATGTCAGACACTTTACCAACTATCTCACTTGATCTTTATAACAACCCTGAGAAGCCAGTGCCATTATACAGATGAGGAAACTGAGGCAAGTAATAGTTTCTGAGGTTGGATTTGAAATTAGGTTTTCCTGACTATAAGACTAGTGTTCTATCTACATTATAGATCACAAGTCATCCAACCTGCCCATCCTACAGCACTATTGTCCATGTGCTCCCAATGAGTCCATCACAAGGATTCTCCCGATATCATGGGGATAACTGATCTGCTCAACTCTCTTTGTGATCCTTTCCATCCTTTTACCTTGGTTCTTTCTTAAACTTCCTTTTTTTTGATACATATTATAGTGTGTTTATATCACCATACATACTCAATTGCCCCTCCATGTGATATTCTTTATTAATTCTTGGAGATTATATCATCATCCCATGATTCACAGTCACACAAATGCATCAGAAGGCTGTGGGCATTGAAACATGGTCCTTTGGGGGGACCGGGGGAGGAGGGAAATGGATATTTTTTGGTTCATTAAAGGAGTTTTTCAATTACTGAAAGGCAATCAGAATCTGTCAGAAACTTCTTCCTCCACCTGGGCTTGCAGGAACTACTGAAGGTCACTTTGGGCCCCCATGCCCATTCAAAAAGGCACTCTGCTTGTGCCAACCAGAAGTCAAAATACCCCTGACTACAGTCTTAACCAACTGAGGTCTTAAGAGAATGATGTGCCAAGGGTGGTATCAGAGGAGAGGTAATGGAAGGAAGGAGGACAGGGAGGGCCTATATTCAAAGACCCAGAGAATAAAGTCTTGCTGTTCTTGAAAGATTAAGTTTAAGTCTTCCCTCCTAATCCCATTCCTGAAAGTCAGAAATTTTCTATACTCCATTCTTTTTGGTGATTCTTAGGGGTCAAAGTGGACCAGGCTAGAAAGTCATGAATCAAAGATAGAAGTAGAGCCAAGTGTTATGGTGAGATTCCATGTCCCAATACAAAAGATGATTAGGGGGGCAGCTAGGTGGTGCAGTGGATAAAGCACCAGCCCTGGAGTCAGGAGTACCTGGGTTCAAATCCAGTCTCAGACACTAATAATTACCTAGCTGTGTGACCCTGGGCAAGCCACTTAACCCCATTTGTCTTGCAAAAACTAAAAAAAAGAAAAAAAGATGATTAGAGGCTAAGTCAAGGGGACAAAGCAACTAGAAAAAGAAAAAACTAACCTATTCTTCAGGCATGAAACTTTTCCTACTTGTGAAGCTTCTGGAAGATGCCCTTGCCTTGCTTCAGTTTCCTCCAAGGAAATCAAAGCATCCATTTGATCTGATTTTCTGCATGTATAGTTAGATCTAATACTTAAAATAATTATGGTTTTCTTCCAGGAGACTCTAAAAATGCTCCAGGCTTAATGTAATCATCATAATGTTATCTTCACTATGAAGGAGGCTATCTTCCATAAGAAATTTCCCCCTTAACTTGGACTCTGAGTTGGATCTCCTCTATGCTCATGTCAGATACTTCTGGGGATATATATCTCTTTCTGGTTTGTGCCTCTCCAGGTTTAAAGCGACATAGAAAAAGGTTATCTCTGTTGTTATATTGTTCAAGGAATTTTAAATAATTTTTTTGAGGTATGGATAGAAGATATTTTTGTTACCTTAGAGTCTTTAAGGCACTATTTATCTCTATCAAATCATTTTTTTAATTAACTAGCAATAAAGACATCTGACATCCTTTACAACTTTCAATCAAGTTTGTGAAAGTAAGGAAGTATCTTACTATGGAATGTTGCTTGTAAAAGCCTGCCTAATCCCTACTCACATCCTCATTGGAAATGTTGCTTTCAGATGGAGAAAGAGAGTGGGGTGATTCTTATAAAAATTATACCCAGATAAGAAAGTAAACGTGTGTGTGTGTGTGTGTGTGTGTGTGTGTGTGTGTGTGTGTATGTGTAGGCCACTAGTTGTTTATGTCCTGTAACTTATTTTTTGTGATATTAATAAAGTCTGAGTTTTTTTATTTCTAATCAATTCTTCACATGTAATGTCTCACTTAAATGCTACATATATACTCTGTCTACTTGTGGAAGGTAATCTCTTTGAAAGCAAGAATCTCTTCTTCAGCAATTGTACTTTACATTGGTGTCAAACATTTCATTAATGCTGCAAACCATCCCAGAATAGTTGATTTGCATGGTACTTTGATCACAAATATCATTTAGGATTTTACTAACTATATATGTCATTCTCCTGTGAATGCAAGTGAATTGATAATATTTGCTATAGAATGTGTATAATCCATCAATCTTATCAGTAAATTGAAGATTTTCCTCTCTAATGAGAGAATCCTTGTATAGTTTTCCCCCTCATCTAGATCAGCCATTAATGAAAAATCCAAAGTAAATTTGTAATCCTTCTTTGAGTAGAGCCTCTTTTGTGATAGAAGGAGTTCTCAGAGTTGTCTCCTTTGACAATGGGAAAAAACAAAACCTTTCAAGAGATAAAGAAAACTCCTTAGGGTACTATGCTTCTCACTCAGTATTACATTTTTTACTATCTACCTTTCATCTTTAAATTACTGAGAAACTTTCTGCTTATTTTCAAAATGGATAATGTGTACATCAGTCCAACTATAACAATTTATTTCAACCACCCAGTTCCTATGGATAACTGATTTCTTTATTCTAAAGAAAGATGAAATCTTCCAATTCTACACCCACCATTCCATTTTGTCAATCCCTTCCAAATCCTGGGGAACTAAATGAAAACATTATTATGTTTTTCTGTTGAAAAATGATAATAATCTGGCAATCCCTTTGGGTGCCACAGACAAGGCCTCTGGAAACTGTCATCTCCACTACCACCCTTTCCCAAGTAGCTGGTATTGTGATCTGTGACTACAGGCCTCAAGCAGCTCATAGAGCTCTATTTAAAACACAGATCTGAGTGTTCTGTTTATCTCCAACCCTTCTGTAGACCTCTACTGGTTCCCAAAGAATATACTTCAATAAATCTAATTATGAGAAGCAAATGCTATTCATTTAAAAGATAAGAACAAAGCTATAAAAAGCTTGTCAATCACATTGGAAAAATCCTTTCTATAGATTCTAATAAGAACTTATAATTAAGGGGCGGCTAGGTGGTATAGTGGATAAAGCACCGGCCCTGGAGTCAGGAATACCTGGGTTCAAATCCAGTCTCAGACACTTAATATTATTACCTAGCTGTGTGGTCTTGGGCAAGCCACTTAAGCCCGTTTGCCTTGCAAAAACCTAAAAAACACAAAATTTATAATTAAAGAAGAAAACATAAAATGATTAATAGAGACAACCATAGTATTGGAGGTAGCACTAATACCAGCACCCTCTTAGATAGAGTTCAACATTAGGATAAAGTGAGGCACTTACAAGTCACTGATAATTTAACAAAGGAAAAGGTTACTTTGCCTAACAAAAATATGCAACAAGGATACAGTGGCATTAGCTTCTCCAAATGTAGGCCACCCCCCCCCCCCAACCTCCCCATCTCCATTTTGCAATATGTATAGTCAGTAAGTCATCAGCATACAACCAGTCATCTGTCTTAGGCCCCCACCAAGCCTGTGAAGTCCTAACTTCATGAAGCTTGGACCCTTAAAGTTCCTAGATCTCACAGTAGGTACATCAGATGCTAAAGGCAGTCTTATCCTGGGCCTACCCCACTGTGGCTAGGGTGGAGTAAAAGCTTGGCTTCATTTATGAAGGTGAGAACAATCAGGTTCCCAGGACCGACTTGGCCCTATCACACATAGCATCCTAGGTCTAGAATTGGAAGGAGTCTCAGAGCCTCTCTTTACATACATACATACACACACACACACACATACACACACACACAGCAAGAAAGTTAAGTAATTGCCTTCTATGTTACTTTGGGCAAGTCACTTGACTTCCTAGTGCCTCAGTTTCTTAATATATCAAATTATATATCAAATTAGCAGGTTGTACTAGATAATCTATGAGATATCTTCTGACTCTGGCTCTGGCTCTGGCTCTGGCTCTCTCTCTCTCTCTCTTTGATTCTCCCTTTTTCTTTCTCATATACCCATGTACCCCAAGAAATATGGAATAGACTTTAAATATAGTAGGAGATAAGGGAGAAAGCATTGGGTTTGGAATAGTCAGAAATTTTGGAAGTGATGGAGCTTTGCTTGGAACTTGATAGGTGAAGAAGGGGAAGGGAGGACATTGCAGGCTGAAAAAAAAACAAGATGGAAATAAGCATTGTATATGTGCAATGAAGGCTAGACCCCAGTCTGGAAAGTATTCCTTCCTTACCTCCTCCTCACAGAGTCCCTCTCTTCTCTTTAGATGAAGCTCAGGTTGCATCTTTTGAATGCAACCTTTCCTGATCACTCCAACTGCTAATGTCCTCTCTTCCAAACTGTTTTGTATATGTTTGTGTTTATTCTCTTTGTGTTTATGTTATTATAGAGTATACCAAAAGACACTAAAGTTTTTAAAGCTTAGGTTTCCAACAAAAGGCTTATAAACTATGCAGAAATCTCATGCTTATATATCATGAATAATTTCTTTGAAAAAAGAATGGGTAAGTGCTAGACAACTGAGCAATAAATAACACCAGCATCTCAAATTAAACTTGTTTAAATTTTATTAGATGGGAATGACTCATTTCTTCTGTAGAAGTCATTCTTGATTTAGTTGTCTGCATAAAGCCAAGGCACAAGTCTGGTACAAAGGTCAAAATTAGTAAAAATTTGAAAGAAAGAATAAAAATGGGGGGGAGGGATGAGCAGCAGCATATAATTGAAATAACTCAATCCTAACTTAGTCAAACCAATTCTCAATGATGAAAAATGAGAGCTGTAGAACAAAAAAAAAATTTTAATAGTTCTATCAGAAGTTTAACTGATATAAATTAATGCCAGTAACTGAACAAAAGCTTCCTGGGTAGGGGTTTTAGGCAAGTTTCTTGTCAAGACTTGACTCTGTTTTTTCTAAATCTAGGACCAGTGGTTTTTTCCTTTAAAAGACTTCCTCCAATTATTTATTGGTTTCTGTTAGTGAAAATTCTATCCCTGAATTGTATTTCTCTGGAACAAGGTATTTTCATGCTTCACTTTGAAATTTATTCCTGCTGCTTTCATAATCTATCTTCTCCCAGCATGTTTCCATTTTTTTTCTATAGCTGCCAAAACCCATAAAGCCAGATTCATTGTCCAAGTGGTCTTCAATTCAGATACCTAAAAAGAAAAAAAAAATCTATACCTTTTTCTTCCTTCAAATGTTCCTTGTTATCTAAAAATGGCTTCTCTTGCACTGTCCTTTCATCTGTAAACTATTTCAGAACTAGTCAGGGAACAAATCATTGGCACAGAAACTCCATCTCTGAGCCCAGTAAAGCCTCCAGGACAGGTACTTCTTCCTAAGCCAGCTAATATTTGCTCAGTCAGCTACTAAACGAGGGAACTGCTAAAAATTCTACCACTTACTTTCAGTTGATCAGGAAGCATTCCAAACTCTCCTCAGTCTTCTACCCCTGAGAAATGAGTTAGGTAGTATTTTTCCCAAGAGACTGGTCACATGATTTAATGGTTCTCTAGACAGCTCACATTAGGGATTGGGCAGACTTGAGTAATGTTGATCACTGATCAATGGGATGATCAGGAACACATGCTCATTAATCACTTCATTCATGGGAAGTTACATTGTTTTTGGATATCTATCTTCCTCCCTTCCCTCTCCCCTCCCTTGACAACAAGTAATCTGATAGAAGTTCTATATAATCATGTTAAACATATTGTTGTTGTTGTTTGTCTTTTATTCTCGAAGAAGACCATGACATCAAGAAGATAATACCATGACAAGCACATAAATTGGATTTGCGTGAGGGGTGCTGTGCTAAGTCACCAACCTTACTTTCTCCTCCAGAGCCATCTGATTCCAGTGGTCAGATATGAATCAGGATGACTGGAGATGGTCCTGGATGGAAGGCAATAGTGTTAAATGGCTTGGCCAAGATCATACAGCTAGTAAGAATCAAGTGTCTGAGTTCATATTTGAACTCAGGTTCTCCTGCTTTCAAGGCCTCTGCTTTAGTCACCTCGCTGCCCCTTATTTCCATATTAGTTATGTTAAGAAAGAAGAATCAAACCAAAGGGGGGAAAAAACCATAATAAAGAAAAAACAAATCAAATTTTAAAAAGTGAAAATAGTATGTTTTGTTCTGCATTCAGACTCTTTCTCTGAATGCGGATGGTATTTTCTATCACAAGTCTTTTAGAATTGTCTTAGATCTTTATATTGCTGAGAAAAGCCAAGTCTACAGTTGATCATCACATAAACTTGCAAACGTGCTCTTTCTCTTCCTTTGCCTAGTAAAAGGGAAATCTTTCAGGGATGCATATAATGGGAAGAGAAGATGGAGGATACATATGTTTTAAGGAATTTCAAAGATGAAGGTACCTGTTTTCAACTCTACTAGATATGAGTCTTATCTAGCTGCAGTTATCAATGGATATCACAGTACTCCAAGAGCTTCCCATGTGGACATTATTCTACAAAGAATTCAAACAGGCCTTGTTCAATAGATCACTTTAAGAAAGACTTAGCAGGGACAGCTAGGTGGCATAATGGATAAAGCACTGGCCCTGGAGTCAGGAGTAGCTGGGTGAATCAAATCCAGTCTCAGACACTTAATAATTACCTAGCTGTGTGGCCTTGGGCAAGCTACATAACCCCATTTACCTTGCAAAAACCTTAAAAAAAAAAAGACTTAGCAGGGGGCAGCTGGGTGGCCCAGTGGATAAAGCACTGGCCCTGAAGTCAAGAGGACCTGAGTTCAAATCCAGCCTCAGATACTTAATAATTACCTAGTTGTATGACCGTGGCCATGTCACTTAATCCCATTGCCTTGCCCCCCCCCCAAAAAAAAAGAAAGAAAGAATTAGCAAATACTGCTATAGTTTGTTTGGAGTATTGTGGTGGTGGTGGTTTGTTATTGGTGGATGTTCATATATATATATATATATATATATATATATATATATATATATATATATATGATTTTTGGCAGAACCTATAAAATTCTCTAAACTTCCTTTACCAATGCAAACCAGGAATTCAGGAATTTCTTGGTGACTTGTAGCCTTTGTTTACTGCTTGGGAGACTCAGAAGTTAAGCACTTGCCCAGGGTCACACAGACAATATATGTCAGACATAGGAATTGAACTCAGTGCTTTCAGAGTCTGAGGCCAGCCTTCTATCTACTGTCCCATGCTGCCTATGGAATAAGAGGAAAATAAAAGATCAGGGTTTTAAGCCCCTGAAGATCAGGATCTATGTCTTATATAAACTTTGTGTCTTTGTAGTTTGTGCTTAATATATGATTGATGAATGAATGAATCCAATAAAGCAAGGAGACAGATGTTAGTTATGTAATACAACACCCAGAAGACCTGTTAAGGGAAGCTTTCTTATAATTCACTATGTTCTATCAGACTGAGATAATAATACTCATGCTCACTGGAGGTATCGAATGCTGCAACTTTGAAGAAGGGTCTGAAATTGCCTCTAGGACCTATCAATCCACTGAAACTTTTGCAGATGGACCACAGTGATAGCTTTTCTTACCATTTTTAGTTCTATATTTAGTGCAAATATTCTCATCCTTTTTTTGTGTCCAGTTAAAGATGTCTATGGCTAAATACATAAAATAAAAGTAAAAATGTAACACTTTCTCATCTCCAAGCTCAGATTCCAAGTTCAGAGCAAGGCTTAGGAGAATAAGGGTCCTAGATCTAGAACTAGAAAGGACTTCAAAGACCACAGACAGCTCATTTTACAGGAGAGGAAACAGAAGCCCAGCCTGGTTAAGTGATTTGCTCTAAGTCATAACAGATCATCAAAGATTCCATTTACACCTAGAACTTCCCTCTTGCCGGGAATGTTCTCCCTCCTCTGCTCTCCCTACTGACTTTCCTTACTTCTTTTACATCCAAACTAAAAAAACACATCTACAAGAAACTTTCCCCATCCCCCTTAATCCCAATGCTTTCTTTCAGATAATTTTCTTCTACTGTCACTTGTTTTCTGTGTATTTATTTGCATGCACACCCACCACTTTAGATTGTAATCTCCTTCAGAGAAAGGAAGGTCTTTTGCCTCTTTTTCAGTATCAGAACACCATGCCCAACATATCTACATTGATTGCTCACTTGCTTGATTGATTGACTTCAAAGTCAGTCCTCTATATTCACCCTAACTTCTACCTGAATCTGGTGGGAGAAACTCCATTATTCACTCTCACCATCTCACTTGATGCTCAAGTGATCTTACAAGATTCCTGAAAGCCAGTACTGAACAAGGAGGACTATTTTTTTTTGCACCCAAACTGTTCCTTTTCTACAACAGCCTCCTGATTCATCTCCAGTATTCCACTCTCTTCCTTCTTCAATCCTTCCTCCACAAAATCACCAAAACAATCTATTCAAAACATAACTTTGGTCATGTAATTCCCTGGTCCAAGAATTTTTAGTCTCCTTTATAAATTATAGACTCTTTAGCCTGGCTTACAGCTCTTCATACTGAGGCTCTAATTTATTTCCCCAGAGGTTTGGTTTTGTTTTTTCTTGTTGATCCTTTTTGGGCATTCTATATTCCAGCTAACCTGACCCATGTCCTCTATTCCAAAATGGACGTTGCCTCTCCCGTTTCTATCTTTGAAGTCATTTCCAAATTTCTTCTACCTCTTAGAATTCTTAGCTTCTTCCAAGGCTCAGCATGGGTTTGACCTCCTGTAAAAATATTTTTCCAGGGTAGCTAGGTGGTGCAGTAGATAGAGTACCGGCCCTGAAGTCAGGAGTACCTGAGTTCAAATCCAGCCTCAGACACTTAATAATTACCTAGCTGTTTTTTTCTGATTCTCCCTAGGGAAAGGGTTTCTTAATTTATTTGTATCATGGACCCCTTTGAAAGTCTGATAAATCCTATGAAAACCTTAGAATAATATTTCTAAATGCATAAAACAAAGTATATAGCATTACAAAGTAAACTAATTATATGAAATTTAAAAGTATTTTTCCCCATCCAAATTCACAGATCTTCTATCCATAGATTCTAAGTTAAGAACTCTTTCTTTAGTTAATGCCTTCTCCCTTCTCATATTATCTTAATTTTTACTTATCTCTGGAAGTGTATCCAACCAGTGGTGAATCAGGTGGTCAATAAGCCTTTATTGTGTTTACTGAGTCAGGTTCTAGGGGTGTTGCAAACTTACATGAGATAAAGGACTTAAAGTACTTTACATAGAAATGCATAAATATTGCTGTTGGCCCATAATAAACATGTCTTCAATCTAGTGATAACCTCATTCCTAAGCCTTCTACTGCCTTCCTGCTGAATTCAAGTAATACAGGAGTAATATAGAGGTCTACCGGTAAAATGTTTAACAACCAAGCTTTCCAGAGAAAAGGGAAATACCAATGCACCCACAGTTTAATCTATATTAGTAATGCTTTCTTAGGTCTGGGTAATCAATAAAATAATAAATCAAGCCCTTATTTTCCACAATTGCTGATTTTTAAGGTATAGGAGCTGCTCACAATAGAAATTTGACAATCAGGCTTCACAAGCACACCCTTGTGCTGGAATAAACACTAGGAAGACAAAGATAGGCAATAATTATATAGTTCCTTTTCAAGGAATTCACAATTTAATGCATATATAAATAATTAGGTACATATAAGACATATACAAAGTAAATGAGGGTAATCTGAAAAGTGAATTCTCTATTTCAAAGAGGATGAGAAAAGGTCTTCTGCAGAAAAGAGGGGGAAAGGAGGGAAGACTACACTGCCAAACAGTGTATTATCTTATTTGAGTCTCTCCATAACCCTGAGAAGTAGGCTTTCTTATAATCCCCATTTTATAGTTGAGGAAACTGAGGCAAATAGAGGTTAAGTGACTTGTCCAAGATCACATAGCTATTGTTAGGAGATGAATTTGAATTCAGTCTTCCTGACCCTACCCACTCTCTACCCACTGTGTCACCTCAAATGCCTCTAGCTATCTCTCAAAAGATCTTTGAATTTTGGCTCTACCATTTTGTCACCTTAGATAAGTTATGACCTCTTTGGATCTCAGTTTTCTTTTCTGTAAAATGAAGGTGGAGGGCAGAGAACTAGGAGACCTTTAAGGTCTTTTCCAGCTCTAAATTCTATGATACACTCACTGTGTTAAGTTAAGACAGTTTTGGGGGGAGATGGATGTGAGACTGACCTATTTTCTGAATCTACCAACTTAATGTTTAACTGCTTTTCCCAGATGTCTTGTGACAAGTCTTGCAATAGGACAAGAAGCTTACATTTGGCAATCTTTCACAAAGATTCCTTCTAGCTCTGAAGTACATCATTTATTCTTTTTACTCTGATCACCATCTTCCTTGACCAAAATACTCTTTTTCTTATATACTGTCTCACTCACTCACATACATACACAGTATGTGAGTGATCTACTCCTATAATAAATTAAGTTCTTTAAGTTCAGGCACTGCCTTTCTTCCTTGCATTTCAATCCCTAACCCTAACAGAATTTATTTTTCATTCATTCCCACCTGGATGAGAGACTTCTCAGTTTCAGCAGCATTCTGACATACCTAGAGTCTCATCTCTTGCTGTGAGCCTTTGATAACTTAAACTGTGTTCTTCTTCCTTAGTGAACTGAATTTGCAGAGCAATCACAGACCAATGTAGTTCTCTCCTTCCACTGCACTCTCATATCCCAACCCTTGCAATAATTTTGGTCCCAAAATACCTGTGCAAGATAGTGTGGGCTGACTGGTAAATACATATTGGTCTCATTACTTTTTCCTCCTCCTTCCTTTAGAGGCAACTTGGTGGGACAGTGGATCTCGAGACAGGAAGACCCAAGTCACTTCAGAACAATATTACTAGAGGTGGGTCCCAAGATCCTTAACCTCTCTTTGCCTCAGGTTCCACAGTTATAAAATGAGGTAGTAAGAGCACCTACCCTGCAGAATTATTGTGAGGATCAAATGAGAAATTCTGTAAAGTGTGCTTCTCACAATGCCTAGCACTATATAAATACTTATTCTCCCTACTACAAATCACTACCAACTAGAGAATTGTTTTCTTCTTGTAGAATAGACACAAAAATCCTGCATTCTTCATCTGTGCCACCAGAGGGAACCCACTATCCACATTTCAGTAAAGGAGCCATCTTAACAATTTTTTTCAAAAGACCATTACCTCATTGTTTAAGCAATTTGTGATAGCAAATCTGTTTAAGTTTTTAAAATTCTACAGAGTGAAATAAATTGTAATGGCAGCAAGCCTGAAATGCATTAACAATAGATAATCTGAACTGTGTTCAGGGAATCTGGGTCTTTGCCTGACTCCGGTCATGATCTCTAAGATCTAGAATTCTGTGACTATGGAGAACTGCGTTGCATCTGATGCAATGCAGTGTTTTGGATCTTTTTTTTTCCAAATAGGAAAGTAAGAAGTTAAAGAAAAAGAAGCCACAACCTAAGAATAATTTTTTTAAATCTGTTGTAGTTCATTTATTCATCCTATAATTCTTTTTTCCTGATTTTAGAGGTAATATACATGTATTTATGTTGCTCTATAATGATCAGGAAGAGACTCATCTCATAATATCTCACTAAATAATAAACTGAGTGGAATAGAATTGGACCCCCTGTAATTCTCAAGCTGTTTCCTAAGTTTCAAAACCCAGGGATTTGTTACATTGCTCTGTTAGTCCCTGCTGCCACCAACCTAGATTTGCCTGGACTCAATTTTTCCTTTTCCATTGACTCTCCTCCAGAAAATAACATACTCCTTTCTGGTAAGGGTTTTACAAGTTCTCAAGGGAAATCTACAGAAATATTACAATAATAATTAAGATAATTAATAATAAAATAATTTCTAGAGCATTTACTATGTACCAACAATTATGATCTCATTGCATATGGGGGGAGGGGAGTCTACATATTTGGAGATCTAAAGATGGATCTGTTGCCTTCCAGTTGAAAACACACAGAGAACTAGACCACACCTACTTTATTTGTTCTCTTCCTTTCACTCACTGAGTTGGGTCTTCCAGTTCTTGTCCTCTGAGGCACCTGGGACAAGTTTGTTTGGACTGGATGTTAAATGAAGCTCTGGATTTTTACCCAATGGGTTGAGTAAGATTCTAAGGCAGGAGCCCTGCTAAAAATCTGTTTCCCCAAACCTTAGTTTCATATTAAGAAGATCTAGACCTTTGATAGATTTCTAGTTTCTTTCCAATGCTTCCAATGTCTTATTGTTATTAAAATAGGTCTCTCTCTCTCTCTCTGTCTCTCTCACACACACACACACACACACACACACACACACACACACACACACACACACACACACACACACACACACACACACACACACACACACTCCTCTGCCAGATCTATAAATCCAGCTATAGTATTTCATCTGAATTCTAATCCTACATCATTACATAGGGAAAATTTCCAACTGGATATGGTTATATCAAATTCAACATATCCAAAAGAGAACTCATTATTTTTCCCTACCATCCATACCCCCTCCTAATTTCCTTACTTCCCTTTGAGGGCATCATCATTCTTCCAGATGCCTAAGTTCCTAATCTCAGAATCATCCTCAACTTCTTGCCCTTCTTTATCCCACATATCGAATCAAACATAATTCAAATTTTGTCTGTCCAATTCCCCACAATCTAAATTTACTAAGTCCTACTTCTGTAACATCTATCTCATCTATCCTTGCCTCCTGACTCACCTGGCCACCACCCTAGTTTAGGAGTCATCTTCTTCTTTTTTATTATTTTTATTTTTAAGGTTTTTGCAAGGCAAACGGGGTTAAGTGGCTTGCCCAAGGCCACACAACTAGGTAATTATCAAATGTCTGAGACCGGATTTGAACCCAGGTACTCCTGACTCCAGGGCCGGTGCTCTATCCACCACACCACCTAGCCGCCCCAGGAGTCATCTTATCTGGACTCTTGCCATACTCTTCTATTTGGTTTTTCCTTCCTTGAGTGTTGACCCAAACCAATTCATTCTTACATGGTTACCAACCAAGACTCTAGTGACTTGTTATAGAATGATATTTGAAGTCCTTCCCAATATGGCTCCAGACTACCTTTCCAGACTTATTATACAATACTCCAACACACTCTTTGCTTTAACCCCAAATTAGTCTACTTGCTGTTTTGCACCCATGATTTTCCATTTCTCATCTTAATGTCTTTGAATATGCCTGGAATCCAATCCTTCAATTCCCCTTTTTAGATTCTCCAACTTCCTTCAAAACAAATCTTTTTTTTTAGGCTTTTGCAAGACAGTGGGGTTAAGTGACTTGCCCAGGGTCATACAACTAGGTAATTATTAAGTGTCTGAGGCTGGATTTGAATTCAGGTCCTCTTGACTTCAGGGTTGGTACTCTATTCAGTGCTGCCCCTCTTCAAAGCACTTCTGCTGACTGCTAGTGCCTCGCCCTCTCTATCCTGCCAAAATTATCTTACCTTAACATTACTTATGTTTTATATTTGTGTGTGTGTGTTTGTGTATTATTTTCACCAATTGGTTAGTGATAGATCACAAGCTCCAGGACAGCAACCACTGTTTCACTTTTGTCTTTGTATTGCCTTTCCCTATAAGTACTTAATAAATATTGTTGCATAAGTGACTTAACAAATATTACACAGCTTTAAGTGGGATGAGTGATTTGAAGCCTCTATTGCATCTTCTTGCCCCATCTCCTCTAAACCCAGTCATTCACTGCTCCTACAAAAGATCATATGCCCCTCATAGAGTTAGATTTTCATTACCTGGGTAAAACAAGGAAGCAAGTATCTGATAGAAATGAGTAGGAACAACATCTGTTGTAGGTGGGTGCTGACAGCTGTAAGTTCCTCCATCTAAGTCTTAAACAACTGAGCAACTCACAGCCCACACAATGGCCATTACTGTTCTACTTGGATTAATGCTGGGCAGTCAGCCAGTTTTCCCAAGACACAGAAGGTTTATATAAATGGCTATGTTCCTGGGTTCCTATCATTCAGGACAATAATTCCCAACCTTTTGGTTGCTGGAACATTCTGTCATTATTGGTTTGTTTTTTTTACAACACAACCTTTAACTACCTCTGTTGGTGATAGAATATTAGGTAGGTTAATAACTCATACTTATGTAGAACTTTGAGGGTTTTTTTAAATTATCCGGTACTTAATTTTTCTCCCTCCCATACTCCAGAAAGAAAAAAAAAAGAAAATGAGAAGAAAAAAGAGGGAGGAAGGAAGAGAAGAAGAGAGTGAGGAAAGAAGGAAAGGAGGAAGGAAGGAAGGAAGGAAGGAAGGAAGGAAGGAAGGAAGGAAGGAAGGAAGGAAGGAAGGAAGGAAGGAAGGAAGGAAGGAAGGAAGGAAGGAAGGAAGGAAGGAAGGAAGGAAGGAAGGAAGGAAGGAAGGGAGGAAGGGAGGGAGGGAGGAAGGAAGGAAGGGAGGAAGGGAGGGAGGGAGGGAGGGAAAAAGAGTGGAAGAAAGAGAGAGTGAGACAGAGAGAAACAGAGAGAGAAAGAGTGAGACAGAGAAAGACAGAGAGGAGAGACAGAGAGAGAGAGACAGAGAGAGAGAGACAGAGAGAGAGAGAGAGAGAGAGAGAGAGAGAGAGAGAGAGAGAGAGAGATTAAAACTCAGTCAAGTATATACTTCCTCCTCAGAGTGTCGGCATACACACTCCCTTGTGTGGCCCCAAACCAGGTTAAAATATATTCAGGAAACAAAATAAATAAAATATCAGTAATATTCATCGTGATTAGAAAATTAACATTACTGATATTACTCCATCGCTTCTTCTCTTCCTGAGGCAGCCCTCAGGGTTTGACACCACTGGGTTATACCTCCACATTATGCTGGCAAGGTATCCACCTATAAAGATACAATTTCCCCGTTCAACGATGAAGGGATATTCCCTGGACAGCCTATAATGTCCTTAACATTAGTTCTCAGAGTTATAAGGGGAAAATAGTTGGTAAGAGTACAGTTTCACTCAGGTCAGTAAATGGTCTTATTTTGGGGCCCTGCAGTCCCCATTCCAGCCTTCATTTGTCCAACACAACTCATCTCACCCCACGTGTAGGCTCTAGACTGACCATTCCTTGAGATTACTGCCTATCTGAGTAGCAAGCATGTAATAAGTCTGAGGGAGACAGAGGTGATCTCAGTTTCAGAGGTATCTGATACTTTCTTACCTGTTGCCTCATCTTGATCTCCAGGAACTGAGTATCTCTTGCTTGAATATTGATCCAGTACTGATTCAATATTTGACCTCTGGATCCTGTATCTTCTAATCATTTATTCAATTATTGACTCAAACAGACCTACTTAGGTGAATGAATTGATGGCACTGGGATTACAAATGGCAAAGATGGTCTCTGCTCTACATGAGATCACATTCTAAATGTGGGCTGGGACACATGAAATGTTTCAGCAGCAAAAGTCCCATGGTTCAGAGGGCATCAGCAAAGCAAAAGGTAATGTTTCTTCTTTCCATCAACAAAGTCCTATCCATTTCTGGTTCTAACCATTTTAACAATGTCCAGGACTTTGGTGGAAAGAAACCTCCTTCCTGGATATTCTGTAACTGTGGCTGGAGCCCCTGGAGGAGTAATTTCAAGGCGGTTTCTTCACTGGGGCCAATTCCCACAATGATGGCTGTGAATACTAAACAATAAGATAATGGTCAAAGTGGTAGTTGTAGTGGTTTGACTTGCCTAGCACGTACTGTTTCCTGTCAGAAGCTAGACTGGCTTATCCGGCCTTGTTTGGCATTTGATGGACTATTGGTGGGGATGGCTGGTCCCTTTTCCCATTGTAATTATTTTCCCATATAATTACAATAAGAGTTTAGTGCTAGGCCTGAAGAGAGGAAGATCTAAATTCAAATCTGGCCTCAGACACTTATTAGCCATGTGAACCTGTGCAAGTTATTTAACTTTTGTCTGCCTCAGTTTCCTGGGAATAATAAAGGTATCTTCCTCCCGGGATTATGAGAATCAACAGAAATAAAATTTATAAAATATTTAGCAGTCTGGCACATAGTGCTATCTCCACTATTCCATTATCAACTATAGACAAATAGTCAAAATAGCAGAGCAATTTTCCAGACTCCAAGGGATCATTTTTGAACTGAAATTTGCATCTAATACAAGAAGAGAAAAAGAATGAGAATAAGCAATTATTAATCACCTTTTTTTCCAAGTACTTATAGTTCAGAAAAATTTCCAAGGAAATTTTTTTCTACATTAGCTTAAGGTATACAAAGTAGAAATATATCCCTTTGGTGCCCTTAAGAATATTCACTATTGGTCTTCTTGGATATGGATGGGAGAAAACGTTTTCTGAATCCTTTCGTTTTACTTTTGGAGAAAAGAATGGGAAACCATTCAATGACCTCACTTGAAATGAGAACTATTCTTGTTGGCACCTTCAATCTTTCTTTCATTGTTCAAAATCTGGGACAGGGTAGATAGAACCAGTTCTCCTTGAAAAACATAATAGAGACTGCAATCATGTACTACAGAATCATTGTGGGGAACCGATAGCTAGGGTCTCTGGGTCTGCCTTTTTCTTGCCCTCGTTAGACTTTATGTATTGCAGATCTTGTTAGGTAGGTACATGGGATAATGCATAGGCATGATTTCCTTCTAGCTTCCTTCCACATTACAATCTGATGGACATGCCTCTATTTTGTATACTGCCCGATTGTGTCCCTCACTTAAGGAAGAAGAGTGATAGAACTAAAGGAGTATAAGGAAGAAATATATTTGATCTTCCCTTCTGATAGACTGTAAACTACTTGAGGGAAAGGACCTCTTTGTAGCCTTGCCCTGAACCTTGTTCGGCTGGGTTCTCAAATGATGTTTAACTGATTACTAGAAAAGTCAGTCAACAAGCATTTAAGGACTTCCAGTGTTCCAGACAAGCATTATTATCTCGCTGATAAGTATGCAAGGGCTGGTTAATAAAGATTTCATGTTGATTGAATGCCAAATAAGCTGGCTTTTATTGTAGGAGGAAGCTATGCTAATCATATAATGAGGCTAACTATCCTTACAGGGCACATCTCCCAGAGGAAGATAAACATCTGCATCAGGTTGAAAGCAAACACTAAAAATGGTTGGGTTGCAGAGTGAAGAAACGCCACTTCCTGAGGGAGGTTTGGAAGGAATGGGCAGTCAGCTGGAAAACTGTGTCAGTACAAAATGTCATTTTAACTCTGTGCACTAATTTGGCACATAATACGAGTTCCAGAAATTAACAGTTCATGCATCTTAGTGTTTACACACATCAAATGAACCCTGAATTAGAGGGCATCCTTGTTCCTTCTATAGAGGGGAGACTATTTTCAACATTTCCAGGTTTGAGAATGTTCTACAGAGAACAAGTGAATTTCAATGTAAATCCTGAAGTGAATTCTGCTCCAGACACTGTAAAGATTAATACATATGAATTCCTTTTTTAAATGGTCTATTGGAATTTCTTTGATATCACTCTCAGTTTCCTCTAAATCGTCCCCCCATCCAGACTTCTTACCCTAATAGAACCTTTGTTTACAACCAATAAGTCATATGGATTTTCTTCCAGGGCTTACCCCACATTTAGAAAAAACAAGGAGTGAATTTTTCCGGCTTCTTTCCTAAACTTCTATTCCAAATTTGTGTGTATATGTGTATGTGTGTTTGTGTGTGGGAGAGTGGAGGTAAAGATTATAATACTGAGTTCAAGGGATCTGGATTCAAAATCTCTTTCTGTTACTTCCTTGACTCCTCTATGACCTTGGACAAATTATTTCACCTCTCCAAGAGTCAGTTTCTCTATCTGTAAAAATAGTGATATAGAGTTCTGGATCTGGGCTAGTGGTCTTAGGTTCAAATTCTACCTCTGATATTTGGTGTGTGGCCTTTGATGATAAGGCATTCATTTTCTTGGGTCCAAGTTTCAGCTTAGCAAAAATTGGGATGATGACCATATGGTTCCTGATGAGTCTTCCATTTCAAGATCTAGGCATCCATGATGCTTAAGTCCCTTTCAGTTTTGAATTCATGATCCTCATGGATCCATCATCTTCACTCCTGACAACTGCCACTACTCCCAATTACAGCAATTTTGTTGATAATAATTCTAACCATGATCAAGTATGTCACTTAAACCCCCTAAAACCACAGTTTTCTCATCTCTTAAACATTGCCCTAGTCCGAGGATGCATAATTTCATCAAAGAGGGAATTTCTTCTACCAATGAAGGCTACTATCCCTCTGTGATTTAGTAGAAGCTCAACAAGTTGCTGTGACCAAAAATCTACTACCCAACAACAGTGCAGTTCATAAGGAATTCCTCTGAACCTACCAGGCTGATTTCTCAGATGACAGACAGCCCATTATGGGGAACTGCCAGAGTTTGTGCCATGCTAGGACAGCATTTGAATACCAGGTAACTTGTCATGATACAGAGATATCAGAAAAAGCACAATTCTGGAGGGATCTATGCAATGGAGACAAGAACACTTGTACTACTTGCCTCACATAAATTATTAGGATTAAGAGTAGTTTGTAAATCTTAAGAGTGATCCAGAAATGTGAACTATTATGATGATCTCACACCTTACCACTACCCCAGGCACAGGAACTCCAAACCTAGAAATCATTCTTCAATCTTGCCTCTTCCCCCACATTCAGTCAGTTACCACATCATCATTCACCAGATCTCTACCATACTTCTACTTCCCTCATTCAGGAGTCCTCTTCCCTGGAATGTAGCAGAAAAGAGTAGTAGACTTGGAACCCAGGAAAATTATGATAGCTAACATTATTCTACCACTTTAATATTTGAAAATGTATACTTTTCCTTTATTCTTTACAGGAACTCAATGATATTGGTGCTAATATTTACAAATGAGGAAACTGAGATGGAGAGAGAATAAGTAATTTACCCAGTATCATACAATACAGTAGGATTTGAAAACTCAATTTTCCAACTCTAAGAGAAGCACTCTACTACAACATGCAGAGCCCTATCTGGTTCTAATCCTACCTTGGACATATTAGTTGTACATCCAAAGACAAGTGAAAACCTCTCTGGGTCTGTTTCCGCATATGTAAAAATAGAAGCAACAGTCTATAGAGTTCATAGGGTTGACATGAGCCTCCAAAGGCTGTCAAATCTTTGGAAACTTTAAAAGGTGCTATATGAATGGCAGTTATTAATATCAATCTGGTCTTCCTGAATCTAGAGTCCAGTCTCTATTTCTTAACTGATCATATCACTTCTATAGCTCCCAGCTGCCCATTGAATAAGATGCAAATTCTTTCCAGGCCTTTAATCTGGCTTTGACCTAATTCCCCAGTCTCATTTTATGTTTCACAGGCTATGTTTCAGCTAAAAGGCCTGGTAGAAGTAACACATACAGAGACCTTGGATTCAGACCTACCACTACTATTTAGTACCTGTGTGAGTGACCTTAAATAAGATACTTCCATATTTTCTCAACTACAAAACAAGGGGTTTGGACAGAATGACCTGAAGATGACTTCCAACTCAAAATTAGGATTCTATAACTACTAATATGAATTCCCCAATGTCTACAATTCAACAAATATTTACTAACTAAAAAATAAAAGAATTCATCCAACAAACAAGATTCCCTTTCCTCACAGACTGCCAATGTTCTGATTCTATCTAAGTTATTACCACTCTTTAACACTGGCAAGAAAAATACAGGGTGAGGCTGGAGATAATGAGATCTCACTTCTTGGTGTGCCCTCTTGCTCATTAAAAAAAAAAAAAGAAAATATGAGGACAAATAAGTCCACCAGCAAATGTATGCCATATGTTTCTTATTGGCAAGAAACATTTTTCAGTCTGGCATTGTCACTCTACAGTGGTAACAGAGTTGGGGAGGAGAGGAATGTCAGAGTCACTGCTGTGATTATAATCACTGTGCATATTGAGATTTGCAAGAGTGTATTACTTTTTATTTGCAAGACACATGAGACTTGCCCTCCTGCCAGCTTTTAGTCCACCCCTTACTATATTTGTAGTGATTCTTCAGATACTGGAGCTTTAAGACAATCTGTAGTTTCCATTGCTTGTGAGTGTAGATGGGGAGAATGGATGAGTACTTGCAATTTAAGAGATGATGAGGTTTGAAAAGGTAACTGAAAAGGGGGCTCAACAGGGGAGTAATGATTATCTGAGGCACAACTCTGTCTTGTGTGGGGGCAAGGGAATGAATACCTATCACCATCCTCAGACAGGAGTAAAAGCTAGGAACTTTCTGTACAGAAGTTACCTGTGACCCTTCTATGATCCAGGAAATGACAGGACTATGATTGATTTATTACAAAATGGAAATTGAATAGACTAACTTTGAGACATCCAGACCTGGATGATCTCACTCTTTATTGGTAGTCACTATTCCCAAGGGGAACTAGATGGTGGAAGTTTTAGCTCCAAGTTTAGAAACAGGAAGGCTCATGTTCTACAGTACAAATCCAGCCTCTTACTATCTGGGTGACCCTGAGAAAGTCACTTAATCTCCTTTACCTCAGTTCCTCATCTATAAAATGGCAAGCCATGCCAAGAAAGAGGATCACAGATATAACTGAAAAGGCTAAACAACAAAAACATCTTGAAAATGGAACTTCAAGGATTCAGGTTAAGTCTTCCAACTTTGAGTCGGCAGACACACTGGTAGCTTGAAACTTCTCTCCCTTCTGACCATGAGTTTTCTGGAGATCTGATGGAAAATAAATTCTCAATATGAATCCATGGGAGATTATGGTGATTGTGGCATGCGCAACTGAGAAAGTTCCCATGGTTTAACTTTTCTCTCTAACTTACCTCTCAGTTTGATTAATGGTTTCTACCTTGTCTGTTCAAAGCAGGAACTGGAGGGAGACGGAGTGGTACTCATTGATTTCAATGGGAATTCCTGGAATGGAGTATGTGCCACATACTTTAAACAATAGGAGTATAGGAGGTAAGAAGAGTAAATGATGACACAGAGTTTAGGTGGAGAAGCTTCCATCTGCTGGGTTTAATCTTCCTGCGCCCTCCTGCTTCTACACAAGCTGTCTTCATTGCTCTTTTTCTCCTGATTCATCTCCATGGACTTTATCTTCCCTATACCTCAAGACTTAGAGTCAAGAATTTTTCCATGTTTCTTTGACTCACCCAATCATGAGATTCCTCCCTCCACCAATTGAACCTCTCCACCTACTTTCATATAACTGACACACTTAAAATCATTTTTGACTCAGTCATGTTGCTTGTTTCCAAGTTTCAACTTTCTACTACAATAAACTTCTTGAACCAGGAATTGTCATTTTTTTTCCCCTACATATACCCAGCCCTACCATGCATAGTTCCTTGAGCTTAGTAGATATCTAATTCACATTTGTCTAATTAAATAATTTTATAATTGGAAAAATCAGTAATTCAACTCTCCAGAAAGATTTTGGAGGGATTCCTTTTCCCCTCAACTCTTAAATTACATTTAACGATCTGGTACAAATAACAAAAACTTTAAGGTCAGAGCACGTACTGGCTTCCAACAGCTCTGATTCTTTGCAGCAACTGGACATTCAATAAGTACTGTCTAATGTAGACCTTAATTATAAAGTATGCCCAATTTTTTAAAAGCTATCATTATAGACTCAAATAGAACTTATAGGAGTCCTATAAATGAGACCAATTATGTATATTTTCCCCAAAGGGTAAATAAAATAGCTAGGAATTTTTAACAAGAATTGGATATAGTTAGACAATGACTACTAGCCTAAATAATAGCCTAATTTAAAAGTATAGTTGATTCTAGACTTTCAGAGCTCTCTGCTAGATTATATAAAATAGGAATGGATTCTAAGTAGACCAATTTTTTTCATCATTCATCTCTTATAGGTGTGCATATCTTGTATTAATTAGCTAATTAAACATCATCATCATATCAGTTACAGTTTTTCAAATAAATTAGAACTGACTTTTCCAACAAGAATACTTTTAATGTCTTAAACATTTTTGAGGCTTGTAATATATGCCTATTTGACCTTTCCAGTTTTATTAACTGTCAAGAATTGTAATTCATCAATTTTAGCTAGTTTTCAAAACCTGAATAAGTTTGATTACAATGCCTTTAATTTTGTTAGGCTCCTTTATGGAACAACTCAAAACTTAAACAAAATAATTTTGGAAGGATTGACTCTGGTTATTTAAAATAAAACTCAGTGGGTAATAAGATCTTTTGTTTTCCTAAATCAAATTTGAAATGCAAACTACTCAATTTCTCTATTTCCTGTGTAGCCATGAAAATAATTTATATTTAAGTGTATTTCTTAATTTCTGTGATTTAGAAGCTAGGAATCTTTTATTACCAATTCAAGTGTTTTTCACCAAAATAGAGAATATTCCCGTGTAAGTTTTCATAATTAAAAAAACATGAATCAGTAGAAGGATGATTTATTATTTCAGGGAAAATTCCTCAATGGACATGCCATTTTAAGTCTCCTTTATAAAAACTATAAAAAAATTAATGTAACAATCTGAACTTCATTTCAAGCTCATTCCCAATATTTTTCTTACAAATATTAAATTATAAAGTGCTTTATATATTTTCTCACTTGATTTTCTCACTTACAATCATCCCATGAAACTAGTACAAACATTAGCCCAATTTTACAGGAAGAAATAGACTGAGAGGTTAGTTAACTTGTCCAAAGACACACAGCTAATAGACTAAAGCGTTTCATAACACAGGGAAGTTTTTTTTCATGTGGGTACATACTTCCAAGTGCATGAACTGTCAGTTCATAGGCACAATATCTCTGCCCTTTAAGAAGTGAAGTTTGTTCAGATATCCTGAAAATGGCTCACATTCATATGGTATGTAAGGTTTACAAAATTCTTTCATCCCAAGGGGCAGGTGAGGTAGATAGCAATGCTGTGTCTATCCCAAGGAAAATGGTTTCACCCAATTGGAAAGAATTCATTAGTGATTTCAGTCCATAGCCTGGTTAGAAGGACCTGGTAAGTAGTTCTTCCCCAATAAACTGAGTACAGAGGGAGAACTGATACATTCTTTAGATATGCGTGAAGTGAAGGGGACTACACAACCTCTAACATGCATCAGCCAAGTGAATAGTTGAATGAACAGTTAACAACCCAAACTATAGAGTTAACATGCCTAATGGAAAGCTTTGACTTCAGAGTAGCCAAGTATAAGTCCCAACTTTTGACAACTACCAGTTGTGGGAGACTAGATGGTTAATCTCTCAGTGCCCCTGGAGGTTCTTTTAAAACCTTAAACTGTATAATCTATAGTAACAAAGTAAGCTTCTCACTTGGACTCCTTATAAAGATGAAATCACATGACATTTTTAAAATCAGAAATATGGACTCGTAAATAATCACTTCGATCCTGATAAAAACTATAAAAATCAGCTTTCAAAAGTGCTCAAACAGAACGAAGTGGAAACTAAGAATCAAAGAATCAGCTGACCAGCTGAAAATGTTTTTTTCCAGTTTGCTACCGTATACACACACACACACACACACACACACACATACAAACACAGAGAGAGGGAGAAGTGGGGGTGAGGGGAGAGGGAGGAGGGAGAGGGAGAGAGAGATCAGGAGAGAGAGTCAGTCTATATGGAGACTTGAATGATTATTTTTAATGTCATGTTATCTTCAGAGTAATCCGGATTATGCATTAAC
Source organism: Macrotis lagotis (assembly GCF_037893015.1). Taxonomy (NCBI): domain Eukaryota; kingdom Metazoa; phylum Chordata; class Mammalia; order Peramelemorphia; family Peramelidae; genus Macrotis; species Macrotis lagotis. The sequence continues at coordinate 81,245,108 of NC_133660.1, forward strand.
TCAGAGGGTTCTCCTACTAGTAGCAGCAGAGGATTGGAGGTACAAAGGATAAAGGAGTCATACCGAAGTAGTCAATGTAACAACAGCCTACATCTAGCTCCTGCCTCAGCCAAGGCTTAATACAAGGTTTCTGAGATTTGGGAAGAAGAGTCAGATAGAGAGCTGTGTAAAACTGCAGGAGGGGATGCTTCCAAGCCCTATGGATTGAGTATAGCAGGCACTCAAGGGACTATTTCCTTAACTATCTAAATTAGGTATGATTCAGTTGTGATTTCAATCATCTCATCTTTTACAATAAATACATTATTTCACCTAAGAATTTATATGTCTATACATGGTGTCTCATTTATTTACATTAACAGTTCCACACAAAAAGCAAGACTCAGTTTTTAAGATGCATCATTTACTTATAAACCAAATTTATTTTATTAATAAAAATGCTCAATACTTATTGCAATTAAGAAAATCCTCATTAATTATGCCTTTAGAATTTCCATTATTCGTTTTCCTCATGAAATCTTTATTAAGTAAACAATTGCCCAAACTGCATTTAAAAATATGCAACTTTTTAAACAGTTGTCTCTAAGCCACTGGCAGTCACAACAAAAATTGCTTCATGTCATCATGTAAACAGTCTCTGCTAAAGCAAGGAAAACTTTGGAAATGTTTGGGCATAAGTCTGGTTACTACCAACATTACCAAGGTTCACAGCTTATGGCTTTTCACACCACCATGAATTTCACTTCATTTCCAACTAACACAGTAACAGCTGGTTAACTAGCACCCACACCAGGGCCTGGAACCTTCAAGCAAGCTAAACCCAGAAGTTCCAGGCACAAGATTTGTAGCCTCCACCTTTATGATTTTTACCTAACTGTATCAGACTGCAATCTTCTGATAGAGCCACTTAAATAACTGTGGTAATTCTAATTCTTGAGGGCCACAAACCAAAGGGATTTAATTCAGGCCCATCTGCTGAATGGATGGATCCATGAGTAAAATGTCTGTTATTAGAGGATGCAATTTAGAGTTTGATTAAATTTTATTTAACTTATTTCCCAAGAACTTCTCAAGTATTCTTGAATTTCAACCCAACACTGCCACTACACAAACTGCAATTGGGCCGAAGGGAAAAATGGATTAAACTTTTAACTTTTAACTAACACTAAGGCAGTCTTAAGTCTTAGATTATCTTCACAGCCTTTTAAACCAGGATTACTTTACCAAGTGCCTTCCAATTCTCCAGTTTTAACCAGGGCATTTTGACTTAAATTTTTTTTCAAAGCTTTTTCACATGCATTCTGAAATGGTAATGCTCTTGTAGGCATTTCTACTTAAAAAAAATCAATGACAGGTTCATGCTTCAATTTTTTTTTTTATGAAATGTCTTTCAAAGATAATTTTAACCCTAAAGCTCATCTGTTTGCTAAGCAATTATTAACCAATAAGAATCTGTGCACCCTCAGAAGTGTTCCTGGGTAACAAGCCTCTTATTCTGAAACTGGAATATCTTTGCCCTGAGCAAATTTGCTGCATAAATGAACTTATCAGTTAACTAAATTGTTCCATGGTCAGACTACACAGATTAAATGAGTTATACTTCTTTCCTAATTACACATCAAGTAAATAAATAGCATCAAACCAAACTTAGTTTTCACATTCATCAAACTCATCCAATGTTAATAGAGATCTTGTAATCATTTATGCTTTCTTTAACTTTAGCTACTACTCAGTAGTTTAAGTAAAGTATTAGCTAAACAGTAGTTTTGTTGTGCACCCTCGCTTTCTTCCTTAGATCAAGCCCTGCCTTCACTCTTAAAGTAGAATTACAGTAGTTTCAGGGTCTGACTACACTCCAAATTTTCAGGCTGATAATACTCTATTAGCTAAAGGGATTTAAATTTGCAAGGTCTGGGGGAATCCAAAGGAAAATTACTTGATATTGGTCAAGGAAAAGCTGGTTGAAAGTAGGTTATTCTTCCTAATATTAGTGTTCCTCCTCATGCCATAGGCTGTTTTCTTAAGCGGTATCCCTCTAGCTGAAAACTTACCTTATTTCTCTTCTCTTGAATCTTAGAAAAGTAAAATTCAATCCCGATGAAATCTGTCACTAAGTCTAATACTGGGGGCTTATAAATGGGTTAATTATAATAGCAACTCACTTATTAAATTTCCATTTATAAAAGTGGTCATTCCAACTAAAGATGAAATTTTTTTCAAGTAATCTGAATAATTCTTAACAAAGAATTAAGATATCTGATAGTTTCCATTATACAAATGTGTGCTCATGAGGGTAAGGTTCTTATTTGCCACTTTTAAGGCCAATTTTTTAAAAAGTTTAAAGCCAACTGCAAATTTGTTACCTGCTGTATTTGCACTAATTGAAAGTGAGTATGTACGTATACTAAGTATGGCCAATTGCAGCCTGTTTATGACTGAGCATGCAAATGAATTGGTTTTTATGTGATTTCCCTTCTAACTCTCAATTTCCTCAATACAAAAATGTTTAAGATGTCTATAAATAAATTCTATGGAGGGGTCTCAGGGTAACATCTACAATCACTCCTTCCCCCTTACCAGATGACATAACATTCAGGTAGCAGAGCATAGGTACCCAGAGTAAAAAACATGATAACCAGATATGGCTCTGTAGACTGGTCTGTAAGCTGTGGCAAGCTGGTAATATTTTCATACCATTACTATCAAAGTGTAGACTGGTGGAAGCTTTTAAATAATCCCCCTTCAATGACATTAGGCATGCTCACCAGAATAGACTTGTTATAAATGGGGGGGGGGGGGGGCAAACCATGCTGAAATCTTCAAATCTCAGTGTCATTGCTAAGAAGTTATATATATAAAGATATCACAGGAAGGAAAGTTAAAAAAAAAGCACTTAAAAGACACACATTTGGTTCACTTAAGAGGCTTTAAAAAGTTTTGTTACAGACTGGTTTTACAGCATATAAAGAGGTATTTAGCCTTTAAGTGGAGAAAATTGCTAGTTACCTGTATGTAAAAAAAGAAATATGGGCATTCCTAAATGACTCTTAGTCACTTTTAGCTATTTTGTAAACCAGACTTCTAATATATAACAATATATGACAGTATTTCGCCGGTTATCAGACATACTCAGAAAAGATACAACAGGATATCTACATCTGAATCACATCAAATGCTTATTTGCATGAATGGAAGGCATATATAATACAGAGTTCTTTATGACTCTACAGGCACCTGGAAGTTTAAACTACCCTTCATGCTCTTCACTTTATATTCCATAAGAATAATGGAAATGCAGAGAATACTTCAAATAGATATTTTACAAATCAAGACTATTTGAGAATTTTTCAACTTTTATTAGTACGAAAGGTAATACTTCATTCAGGTGGCCAATTTAAAAAACAAATTTGTCACCCATTTACCTTTCCTTTTCTGTTACATTTTTCAAAGTTGGCTCTTGTAAAAAAAACAAAAACCAAAAGAAACCTAATTTTTTTGTAAAAGTTACAACCAAAAGCAAGTATCTCTTGCTTTCTGGACAAAAGAAGAGAACAGGAAAAGGGGAAAAGGATGGGGCAAATGAGATAGAATTCATTAAGTATAAAAATATGCTGTTCAAATTCAGAATAATAATTTAATAACTCTTTGTTATTTCATATGTATCTGGGAATGGAATAGAGACATGTCCTGATCCTGTCACAAGAGGTAGAATTCCAGCATTTGGTACAACATTCCAAGAGAGGGTTAAAGTAACATTCCTGTTTCCCCTGTAAAAAGACAGATGATAATCAGTGGTCAGCAGAAATATTTGCAGTTTCATGACTAAAGTACTGAGATCTAAATCATTTCATTTGTATACAACCACTACTATAAAGATCATATCTGCCACTAAGCAGAATTCTTTTTCTATTTCATTCCAAATATAATATATCAAGAGGAGGAATAAAGTCAGCAGCAATTTGCAGGTAATCACTGATGATTTAGACCTTAAAACATACTCATTAGCAGCACCAATAAAAACTTGTAATTTATAAGTGATAGTGTCATTTAGTGGAGTCAGACGATCTAGTCCCAGGTCTATAGTCTTGGGCAAATTACTGAATGCATCTCATGGTCCCACAGTCAGTTACATAAGGAAGTTGAAGTAAAAGCCCTTAGGCTCTAATATTCTAGGACTGTGCAAAGGAAGCTCTCCACATTTTCGATCATAGGTTCTACTACTGTCTGACCGACTGTAATCCTAACATTCAAGCAGGTGCCTGCATTTCTTAAACCCTTAAAAGCAGAAGCCATACCTCCAGCAAAACAGAGAGAGGACAAAGCTACTGTTTCCACTGCTACTACTCCCAGTATATGGTAAATTGTATTTGGAATACTTACTCTCTTGACCAAGAGGTTCATTGGATCAATGATGGAGATTTGGAAGGGACCTCAGAACCCATTCAGTCCAACCCCCTCATTTTATCCAGAGAAGCTCAGTGATTTGCCCAGGATTACAATTAGGAGAGCCATGGTTTGAATCTGAAACTTGACTCCAAATAAAGAATGGCATCCAAACTTCAGTCCACTCAGTGGCCACCCCCTCTACCCTAAAAAGCTATCTTCCTATAATCTGTAAGTTAAAATATTCATGAACCTCATTCCTTATATCTCACTGTTTCCTTCCCTTTCAATACTGTACTCTCTTTCCCTCTCTCTTCTTTTACAAAAACCATGGTTAAACACTTAAAATAGCATGAGTTGCTCACTTGAGACCATTTCCATCGTCAAAGAAAAAATATTTTGATTTCATATCTTTCAGCAGCAGCTTCGGATTATCGCCTCTCAGAATGATCTTGTCCCAAAGGACAACCTGGTTCAGAGCCTACATTGAAATGAGAATTAATTAGACAACTCTTCTAAACGTAACATCTGGTCAGTGCATATTAAAAGTAGCAATGATCTAAAAAAGAGAGAATAAACATGGAATTTAACTTAATCAGCCTGACTTTAAGAAAATCTCCACAATGTTAATATTAAAAAATGAAAAACAAGTAAAAATGTGAAGAACCATCTCAAGGTCATAAGGATGACTGACTTCTCACAGGAAAATCCTTGTTTTGTTTTGTTTTTTAAAAGAATTGGTCAGTGACAAAACACTGAGCTGCTGGATGGTTCTAATGAAGTGCCAGCTAAGTACAACCTAGGAAGCTCCAGAGAGCAGAGCAATTCCTCCACTGAAGAATCTGTTACCATCTAATATTCTCTCACTTTTCTAGGACCATGCTCAAGGGGCCTGGCTCCACTAGGGATAGAACTATGGATAATCTAGGGTGCCCTGCCCCAACTCAACACTGTTAAAAGGATCCCAAACAGTGTCTGAGGATTTATGGAGGTCTGGTAACTGGCATTTTTTCACCCCACCCCACCTTGAGTGGGTGTTTCAGTGTCATACAGGAGATACTAATTAGGGATAATCTGGAAAAAAAATCAGTTTCAAAAAAATAATTCATTTTCATATGAAAAAATTTTTAAATAAAAGCACTATAGCCACATTGAACTTCTCACATGAACTCTATTAAGGCTGGTTCTGAGTTGGCTTACACAAAAACAATATCACAATTTCTAAAATACAGATGAAAAGTGACTGTGCAGTAGTATAGTAGTCTTAATTCCTTTCAAACAACAGACTATTTTCTTTTTTTTTCCCCAAAGGAAAGATGAGTCCCCAATGTTGAAGAAATGAAACAAAGGAGAAAAAAGTTTCAATGACATTTCCTTTATTCTGGAAATATTGGACTTTTCACTCTTCTTTTTCATTTGTTTGCTTTGTCCATTCCAGTTTCTAAATGAAAACAATATTACCAAAAATCCCCCTACTTTTTTTTCCTAAAATATCCTAACCATGACTACAGCAGTTCTCTAGAAGTACAAGTTTAGCAATGAGGGAATCTGGGTTGAGTATGGCTCTGCTACTTAAATACATGACACCCCCTTGGGAAAGTAACTTCATCTCTTTGGGCCTCAGTTTCCTCAACTGTAAAATGACAGTCAAATTAAATGCCTTATCCCTTCTAGCTCTAAGTCTCCTGAACTTAATAGTAATAGTCTGAGGTTATTACACCATCTAAACTTACTACCACCATGCAAATTTTAAATCTCCCTAAACAACATTCTTGGCCTGTTACTAAATCAAACTGAAACTCATTAGTTATCCTGGGAAAAACTAGAATAAACTGGAAAATTTCTCAAAAATATTCATTTGTTCATGCTATCCTAGATCTTAAAAAAAAAATTACTATAAAAAATTCCAGATGAATTACTGAGGTTGCTAAATGTTCAATTGTTATTCTGGTGTTGACTCCTTTTCTCTCACATACAGCTTTTGAATTGCTCTGTTTTGAACAATATTGATGTTTTAAGGGATCAGGATAAACCAAAAAACCAATCAATCAAACTGAAACGTGAAGAAAGTTGGTCAACATTAGCCCCTGTAAAAGAATAGTTAATACAACATTTAATAATCAAAGCCATCTTCATTCACTACTCTTCCTCAATTTTTATATTATGGTAACCCAGAGACAAAAGAAATATTTTTTGTACTTTAATTTTACTTTGTAAATAATTTAAAAATAGAACTATTAATTTTATTAATCTCTGCATAAACCATGCTGTGATCCTTTAAAACTCTTATGGTGGCTTTTCTGATTAGTTTCATGAAAACACAGTATCAAATGAAAGGACAGGCTAGGTGGGTGTTAAGTTTCATTGGAATGATGCTATAAATGTCAAAATTGAGCAGTCAGCTAATGAATTATTATAGCAAGGCTGTGTTTTTATGGTGGAGGCTGATGATACAGTCTATTTTAAAAAAATAATTTACAAATGAGGAAACTGAGGATGGAAGAATGATTTGGCACAGGATCACACAAATAGTGGCTGAGACAAGGTTAGAACTAAGGTCACTTAATTTAGTCTAATGGTTACATTTCTAGGAGAACTAATTTATCAATAGATACTTCAAGTGAGACAATTTTAATACTAATTTTAACACAACTACAAATGTCTATCAACAATTATCAAAAGCTTATTGATAGAACGGAATGTATAAAATATTAATATCAAAAAAGTCAGAAAACTAAAGCACAATTCCATAGGAGCTAAGACTGTGATTTACTATCTATTCTGTTACCCCTCCATCCTTTCCTCAAGATAATTAAAAGTGATACTTGCCTCACCACACATTATTTAAGACATTCAAATTATTTATCAAATGAAAAATGATAATGATCACTCTAAATATACAACTTAAAGAGAACACTCTAAAGCCTACAAATCACATATACATGGAAAATCATGAACAGACATATTTAAGACCTTTAGAAAACCAACCACTAACCTTTTGCAAAAAAGCTGATATGTAGTCAAATATGTGAAATAAAATTTACATCTAGATATTTCTACTAATTTTGAGAATTCAATCTCGGACGCCTTCCAAATAAGCACAAGTAACATAGGTTCATGGTCCTCCAGTTTCCCTCCAAGTCTACCTGGAAACTGAGTGGTCTAGATTAAGTACTAGTATTTATCTCACAAACTTGTTAGAATGAAATGATGTATTATGTGTGAAGAAAGGGCTTTACAAATCCTAAATTTAAAGACCCTCTTGCTTTTTTCATGGTCCCAAAGGATATGAGAGAAATGAAGTGAAAAGAAAGCCTAGCTCTTACCTCAGGTTTTCACAGCAGTATCTCTTTAAGCTCATTACCCATATAGTATAAATAACTTTAAATTTTTAAGTCAAACAACACTTTATCTTACAAAAATAAAATCAAAAGCTAATTTTTTTAAGTAACATGTAAAATACACAATTTAAATACATGTTATAAGTACTTACGTTATTTTTTGTCGAATATTCTGCTGATAAATACAGAAACAATTGCTTTACATTCCAATCAAATATATTCTCTAGATGTAAAAAAAATTAAGGAACAAAAACATAAGATGGCATACAACTTTGTCATTTCTCAATTATTCATAGTAGATTTCTCACATAAAAATCTTCTTCAGTCACACAATAGAGGATCACAGATCTAAAATGAAAAGGAGCAGGGGAGATCAAAGTCCAACTCTTCCTTTAACACATAAAAACTGAGGCCCAGAGATTAAATGACTTACTCCAGATCACTTAGCTCATAGATAACAAAATAAATTGGAGTCTATGCACAAGAACCCAAATCTGGTACTTTTTTTTCATTATAACATACTGTTTCTTAGCATGCAAACAAATTTCTTTTGTCTGAAAAAAAATTAGCTCAATTGTTAAATCTGATGCAGAACAGGAGGAAAAGAAACCTGATGAATACCAGAGATATTTTTTTTCAGTTTTTATATTAATGCCCTTTTCTTCTCAATCACTATGGAAAAAAAAGAGGGGGAAGATGGCATGGAATCAAAGAATTCTTGGTACCACAGAGATCATCTAAGTTACTGTTGCAAAGAAGAAAACAGCAATTCACAGGTTGAAGTTACTTAAATGAAGTCTCATACTAAACTGATGCTATCTGGTTGAAACTTTTCAGTGAAAAGAAAATTACAATCTGTTTATCAGTTTGTTTGGTTCTTGTGGAAATATCAGAACTTACCTCACAGAGTTGTTATGAGAATCAAATGAGGCAATATGTGTAAATGAGGGACTCATCTGTATTACAGAACTAGTCTCTTATGGCTCTGATACTCAAAATTTTTAAAAAAAGCCTTCAAAATCTACTTTTCTGTGAAATCGAATTCACACTGTTACATTTAAGCTAAGAGGCAGCATCATAGAAGGAAAAAAGAACCAGATTCTGAAACAGGGAGATCTAGGTTCATTTCCAACCTCTGACACACATTGACTTTGTGACCCTGGGGAAAGTCTTTTAATTGCCAGGACTCAAGAAAAAAGCAGATGCCTAAGTATGATAGGTAAAAGCAGTCTTATCAGTGATATAATTGTATATATCAATAAAGTTGCAAGTCCAATCAAAAAAAATTTTAATGAAAAATGCACTATATGTATTATGGATTCTATTCTTTTTCTAAACCAATCATTGTATAGTAAATTTTAAACTGGCACATAGTAAACACATGTTTTTTTAACTGATTGAAATAACCAGATCAAGTATATCATAAACTATCTGTTATTTTCAGTTAACTAGGATCAATGTTTCTTCAAACTTTCAAATCCAAGCGCCACTTTGGTAAAACAGAAGATTTTGAACTACTTATTTATCCTTCCCCGATTCTGCCCCACCAAAATAAAAATCTCACAAGAATGGAAAAACAGCTGCTTCTTTTGAAATCAAGTAATTCTGTATCTATTATATTTATATGCAAATTTAGGGCATTTACAGAACAGGTTGTAATATATCTACTTTGTTTTAGTAAGGTGGTTAATACTTCAGCACAGTTACCAATTAGAAATACTTGAATGTGAATCAAGGGATAAAGAAATAATGCAAAAATAATGTAAAATAACTAGTTGGAATAATCTTATAATTTGAAAACTCTTAGTCTAGCCCAAATCCCTTCTCAGCAGTGCTAGGCAAAGGATGGGGGGAGCTAGGTGGCCCAATGGTTAGAGCACTAGCCTTGAAATCAGGAGGACAGGAGTTTGAATGCAGCCTCAGACACTACTCACTAGCTGTGCAACCTTGGGCAAGTCACTTAATCGTGATGCTCTCACATCCAGGGTCATTTCTAGTTGTTCTGATTTATCTGAGCACTGGACCCAGATGGTTCTGGAGGAGAAAGTAAGGCTAGTGACTACACAGCACTCCCTCACTCAAATTCAATTCATGTATTTGTCATGGTTTCACCTCCCTGATCTTGTGGTCTTCTTCAAAAATGAAGGAGAAACATTAGGTTAAAGATGACCATGGAGATCTGAAAATTTACAAAAAATACTTGGTGTTAACAAAAGAACTTTATACCCCTCTTAAATGTAAGGTTTGATTTCACAGTACCTGCCTATAGATCCAGCTTATTCCTGAATCTAGGCTACCTGACAGATTCTAGACCTGGTGAAAAAGAGAGAGGATCTTCTACTTAAGTCCACTTAAAGAAGGAATTCTTAGCTTGTGTCCTGTGTCCTAGAGTCCCTTCAGTAGTCTGATGAAATCCATGGATCCCATTAAACAAAAGAAAATTACAAATTAAAATGAATTATAAAAGGAACCAATTATCCTGAAATACAATTATCAAAAAAAAATTTAACCTCAGTATCAAGCTATCTGATGGAAAAAAAATATGATAGATGCAAATTCCCAGACCCATTGTAGTCTGGGGGAATTTGGGGTAGTGGAAAGGGGCTGTCTCAATAAAGCAGATGAGATCAGGCCTAAAAGTGACTGAAACACTTCCATACCAAGTCTGTTCCAATAAATTTTGGAGGAAAAAAAAGGATTATTTCACGTTAGGTAGATATGGCTGGTAGAAGCTAGAAAACTGGAGAGCACAGATAAGCTGTAAAATCCAATCACAAAATGACTTCTGCAATTTTAAATGGTTGTTGTGGTTATAAAATCACATACTCTATTAAAAGGATAGTAACTGTCAATTGAGATAGCTAACTGACCAATCATTTAGATACTCAACCAACACTAAAATATGTAATCTAACATTACATAAGTGAACTGCCTATGTTACTACTAGATAACACTGCTACTGTTCCAGAACTGATGGCTTCTGGGTGAAGGGATATAAAATGCAGTTTCTATATTAGTCATTTCTCTTTTTATCCCAATTTCATTTCTAAGTGAAAATTTTAAAGTTTCACAATTTCATTTTTGATGGATTAGTTCTACATATTGTTTCTTCTGAACAATTTCAGGCATCGTGCTCACATTTTTTTTCTTGAATTATCAAAAACAAAACAAAAAACCCTACTGAAGTCAAGAGGGGGTAGCTATGATTAATCTTATTTTACAAATGACGAAAAACATACAAGTTGGAGGCAAATTCACAACTATAATCTAGGTCCTTTGAAGTTCATATTATCAGAGATTTGTTTTTCACTAGAATATTTTTGAATGTTTTAATTCAGCTTAACACAAATTCAAAATCACTGTAAATTGATTGACATTTTTTAAAAAAATCATTTTCATAAAGGATATCAGCAGTTACATCAAATGTAATAAAGCCCAGATCACTTCGTTCTCTAGGTCCAGTGAAGTCTTCTACGTTTTTTCTGAAAATAAACATAGGTTTTATAATCTTCAACCTCAAACAGGTTACAAAATCTTTGTCTTAATTCCTTAAAGAATTGGATACTCTTGTCATATACATGTAGAGATATATCAACGCAAAGCAGCTTTATTAAACATATATGTGAAAATGTCTCCTACCAGTTCTATGCTATCAACTTAAAGTTAAGGATACACGGCTAAATAAAAATACACTAAAAGTCTGGACATTAATTAAGCTCAAATGAAAGAAAAGAAAATTGAATAAACTGTGCAAAGCAAACACCAAGGTAGCTGTTTAGATAGGTATCTTCACGTCTTAGAGGTTCCTGAAAAAAAATAATTTTGGAAAGACTTAGAAACAAACTACTTCATAAATGAGTGGCTGGTGATTTCACTGAAAATAAAAGTAAATTAACCAATGGCTAAGGTGCATAAGAGCAAACCAAACCAATGGGGACACAGGGGAGGTGGCACAAGAAGAGGGGCCATCAAGAGTGGAACATCTGACAGGAGAGGTCCCAAGTTAATGCTGTCCTGAGTATGCGGGAAGGAGAAGAAAGGGAAAGAATATAATAATTGCCAAAGGAGAAACAGTTAAAGAACAGAGGATGGTTTTTTTAAGACAACAGAGGACGGGCCAGCTGTTTCATAATTTTCTCCAAGTCCCCATCCTGAATCTCGGGACAAGTTTAAATAAAACAAAACGGGGGGGCTCAACCTTCTGGTTCAAAATGCCCCGCTGCTTTCCGAGCCTCGTGGGTCAGAGGAACTCTTCCGAGGCGGGAGGGGGGCAGCTAAGGCTGGCACAGAAGCGAGCCCGCGTCGGACACGTCAGCGCCCCCGGGCCGGAGACCAAAGGCCGGCGACAGCGCGCTCCGGGGCGCTCCGGCCGCCGCGGGGGAAGTTGCGGGAGGCGCCGGCGGGAAGCTCAGGCCGGCGGGCGGGCGCGCGGCCGGGCCCCGGGGGCAGGAAGGGGCCGCTGGGGCGGGGCGCCCCCATTGGCCCGCGCGGCCGGAGCGGAGCGGCGGAGCAGGAAGCGGCCGCCCCGGGCCGGCGGGCCGCGCGGGGGGCGGTTGGGGCCGCTGCCCCGGGAGCGGGCGGGGCGGGGGGCTGCCCACCCCCCCGGGCGCGCCCCCCGGCCCGGCCCGCACTCACAGCATGATTCGGGAGACGTGCAGCCGGACCGGGACGCTCCTGTCTTTGAAGGCGGTGGTGATGAAGCAGCCGAAGGTCAGCGCCGCCATCACGCTCAGCGAGAAGGCGAACAGCGAGTTCGCCCGCGACAGCACCGTGTTCATGGCGGCGGCTCGCTCCGGCTCGGGCCCTCCGACTCGCTTCCCGCCGGCCGCTCCCGCTCCGGCTCCGGCTCCCGCTCACGCCACACGCAGCCCACACGCCCGGCTCGGCTCCGGCCCGGCTTGTTTCTCTCCCCGCCGCCCAGGGCGCGCGCGCGCTCCTCCGGGAGCGCGCGCGGCGCCGCCGCCGCCCCGCCCCCGCCTCCCTGCCCCGGCTCCGCCCCGGGGGCGGGCGCGAGCTTGCCACTCGCCCCGCCCCTTCCCGCGCGCGCGCGCGGTCGGCCTGGGTGGGGCCCCGAAGCCGGCGGAAGCCGCTCTGGGGAGAGGCCCGCGAGGGCCCCTAGCCCGCTCCCCCTCCCCCTCTCTCCGCAGTCTGAGCGCCCCGTGGCCAATCGGAGCGGCGCAAAGCGCGAGCCCGGGGGAGGGTGGGAGGAGCGCGGGTCGCGCCCCGCCGCCCTGGCCACGCCCCTGCGCTAAGCCCCGCCCCGGCCCGTTTCTCACCTCCTCCCCCGGCTCGGGGGCGGGGCTCAGCCGTGGCCGGTCCGGGAGGGGGCGGGGCGGGCGTCAGAGGCCGCGCCTCCCTGCCTCCTCCGCAGTGTAAACCCTATTCTGCCTCGCGCAAGGGAAGGGAGAGGACTTTGGGCAGCGCGCAAGGGTGGACTTGGACTTCACCCTGGCCCTCCTCGCATCCCCCCGAGATCCAGAGCCCCGTTTAACTCCCAGGGCCTCCTTTCAATTCAACAAATATGTGCGTGCAGCGGGGACGACCTTCCAGGGACCACCACAGGGCTGGGAATATGGGGGGGGGGGGAACGAAAATTAGAAGGAGTTCTTGTCCTCAAGGGGCTTCTATCCAATCGCTTCCTTTCCTGGTACAGGAGATTGAATGCATAACCTCCGAGTTCCCAATTCTAATTCTTTTGCACCAACATAGCAACTGGAAGGAGCGTGAGTGAGGTCCAGCATCCTCATGGAGGAGGAGAATATGACTTAGCCCGAGGCAGCCCAAGTCCAGATGCAGAGCTCTGACCCAGCGTCTCCTCACTCCCCTTCCTATTCCCCTCCACTCTCACAGGGTGCCTTTCCCCTTGCAGCATCCTTGGCAGACGCAGTGACTGATTGCGATTGTCACCCAGCTGCTTTTCATTTTGACAGCTGCGCATCTTCTCCATGAACATGAGTAATTCTTGACCGATAGCCTTTCTCCCCCTCCTCATCCATGTCCATCTTGTTATAGAAAATAATAGTAATAATCATAGCTAGATCTCTATAGCACTTTAAAGTTTGCAAAGCTCTTTACAAATATCCTCAACCACCCTATTTTCCTTGTTTTACACAGATAAGGAACCTAAGGAATAGAGAAGTTAAGTGATCTAGCCAGGGTCATACAGCCTAAATCAGAGGCTGAATTTGAACTCAGGTCTTCCTGACTCCAGGTCTAACATTCTATCCACTGCACCACTTCACTGCTTTTAAATTGGATGCTTGGATGGATGGATGGACAAATATTGTGTCAATAGCCTTCCTCAGGTTCTTTAAATATATTGTGGACACTAATGCAGCCCATAGGGAGTCCACCTATTAGCCCTCATTCTTGCTACGTGCTTTCTTTCATAATTATACTTCTTTTGAACAAGTGTTCATCGGAAATATGCTGCATCTTAATTATTGCCACCCCATATCTTTTCACTGCCTTTTCCTTGTCCACTTGACTTGATCTGCAATGTTGATTGTTCCTAGATAATGGATATTTCATGTCAGGTAACTAAAGTAGAATATATGCATTAAAGGAATACATTTTTGAAGCAGCAAAGAACTTAAGATCATTCAGTTAATTCAACAGACAATTAAGTACTTAGCAGGTGCAAGGTCTAATGCTAGGCCCCGGAGATACATATTAAAAAGATTCCCTGCATTATGCTGAGATATTAATAGTGTGTATATATACAAGTAAGTAAATTTAAAGAATATGTAGCAATTTATAACATAACTGAAAGGACCTGAAGGAAGGAAGGAAGAACTAAGAGGCAAAGGTGAAGAAGGAAAGATGTCAGATGCAAGCTATTTGTACTAGAACTGAGAATTCATGGAGTGATATGAAATAAGACTGGAAAGGTTAAAGGACCCAGATAGAGAAGGGCTTTAAATGAAAGCCAAACAATTTTGATTTTTATCCCAGAGGCAACAGGGAGCCATAGATTTTTAAGTGGAGAAAGAAAGAGTGACATAACCAGGACAGCATTTTAGGAATATCATTTTGGCTGCTGCATAGAGGATAGTAGGTTCAAGAAGGAAGAGACTGTAGGCAAAGACATTTAGTAAGCTATTGTAATACTCTGTGGAGGCAGAGAAAACCTGATTGGTTATAGGGGCTGAAGGAATAGGGAGAATCCAGAGCAATCCAAGATTATGAACCTGCATGATGAGTTGGTAGTGGCATGGATTGAAATGAGAAAGTTTGAAGGAGCGATATATTCAAGAAGTATGAGTTCCATTTTAGACAGGTTGAGCTTGAAATGCCTGTAGGGCATTCATCCAAGTGAAGATGGTCAGCAGGCAGTTGATAATACTGGGCTTGAGTTCAGCAAAGTGATTAAGATTGGATATATAGATCTGGGAGTAACCTGTCTAGAAATGATTGATAATTGAACTCATACAAGGTGAAAGCATTGTGCAGTATTCCAAATTTAGTCCAGTTAACTCGCTTTGTTTTATTCATTTCTGGGCCCAACTCACCATCCATCTGCAATAGCTAGCTATCCAAGATATGTCCTGATAGATTAGCTCCAAGAGACATCTGCCCAGCTTTTTTTTCTATGGTATCTCAAGGTCCCATGATTCAATTAATGTGGGTGCTTCCTTAACCCAAGCAGATTGCCCCCTCCCTCTAAAACTTGGTACATAGTCTTCACAAGCTTCTCTGGCTAAAAAATTCATAACCTTAGTATGGCCATCTACTAATACGCTCCCTTAGTTTGTTCTGAAGCAACAGATATCCAGTCCTTTGCTGGGAAGGCACTCTCAAAAAACCTTGCCAGTTTAATAGAATCTGCCAGAAATTGCATTCCACTGACAGAGCCTTTAAGAAGCCTCTATATCTCCTCTAAGCATGCCAATAGGGTATGATAAGAGAAAGATTTTAATGGAAGGTCTTTTTAGCTGCATGCCATAATGGGAATTATCTGTGTCGGTCTTACATTTGAATATGGAAGTCTTAAATTTGAAAAGTCTTACATAGTAACTCACACTTACTCAGTGCTTTAAGATTTGCAAAGAGGTTTCTTCACAGCCCCATGAGGTAGGTAGTACATATTGTCATCATCCTTCTATTACAGATATAAAAAAAATCTGAATCACAGAAAGTTTAAGCTAATTGTCTAAGGTAAATCACAGCTAGGAACTGTAAAAGATAGGTCTTTAATTTTTGACTGACTCCCAGTCAGTAGAATTTTGGAAAGTGTTTGGTAGATTTCAAGTTGTTTTTTAAATAAATTTTATAGAGTTTTTTTGTTTTTATATACCTAAATTTTCTTTTATATTCTTTTCCTCTTACCCCTCCCAGAAAGCCATCCCATATAATCAGGCTATGTTAATTCCCAACTGTGAACAACTATCATAAGCTTCCTCTCCACCTCCTCTTCTGGGCAGTTTTGTTGGAGAAAGTGACAAAACAGTGAAGATCTGGCCTATCACAAACCTGTGTTGTCTGACTTCATCCATGCTTTTGCTTCTGCCTAGCAATCCTTTTATTCATCTATTATTATTTTTAACTTCTTGATTCCACAGCAGCTGTTCCAAACCTCCTCCTCTTCAAGTCCCCAACCCTATCCTCTCTCACTCTTGGCAAGTGATCTGACCTCCTACTTGCTTCAAAATTGGAGATCATCCAACAAGAACTCTCTCACTCTTCCGTTATTCTCATTTCAAAGTACTTCTTTTTTTACAGCCTGTCTCTTAAATCTTCCATCCTATTTTAGAAGTAGAGGTAGTCCTTTTGCTTTCCAAGGGTAACTCTCTATTAATATCTTTTTTACTTTCTCTGTGACCTTGATTCTTTAATTATCTATTCCCTCTCATCTTCATTCTTTCCTTTTCTACCAGTGCTTTTACCTCTTTACCTTTAAAGATCATTCAATCAAATATTGATTTAGTTCTAACTATATTCTAGACACTGCTCTAAAACTGAGGACAAAAAGATAATATGAAATGTAAATTTATATTCAAATGGGGGAGACAACATGTCTATATTTAAATTTATACAAAAAGCAGGATACAGAATAGACATCTAAAGCCTTTTCTCCCCTAATCCTTCTCCAAAGGAGCCTCCCAGTCTTAGAGGAAGCAGGATTCTGGGGTCAGAGATTGCTCTGCTTTCCTTAGAGCAAGGGGAAACCAGGCTAAAATTATATTTATCTGCTCCCTTATATATTATTAGTCTAGAAGATGTGGTTTTCAGATTCCAGCTAACTTTCTAATCACTATTCCTTAAGGGGAAAGGAGGTCCTCAGCTTTATAGTCAAATTTTTATTCCTTTCTCACCAACAATTGGAGTTCAACAATGAACACTAACATCAGGGAGCAGTTATCCAAGTGAATAGCAAAACAGAGGATACACCATCAGAGGATACACAACACACAATACAGAGTGAAAGAGTTCTCC
This sequence comes from Macrotis lagotis, assembly GCF_037893015.1. NCBI lineage: Eukaryota > Metazoa > Chordata > Mammalia > Peramelemorphia > Peramelidae > Macrotis > Macrotis lagotis. The sequence continues at coordinate 81,262,267 of NC_133660.1, forward strand.
CATGGGATTCAGGTAACTCAGCTCAACTGAGGAGAAATGCAGTTCTTACCCAGGGGAAAACTCCCCTAAGTCTCTAATGTAGCAAGGTGGAAATTTGGACAAGATAGAGACTGCCATCTTCTCTGATGTAAGCTGCTTTTCAGTGTCATTCTCCCTTTACTATTCTGAAATGGATTTTGACATCATCCATATTTTTTCCTGAAGCTGGAAGATAGAAGTCCTGAAACCCAGAAATGCTAAAGCTATTTACAGAGTCAAGAACTCTTTCTAACCCCTCCCCTCATCCAGGTGCAGGACAAGGATTTTCACCAGTGAGGAGAGAGTACTATGCCAGTGGGTTTGAGGACTTTGGTTACAAATGCAAAATGAATGCAAAGTAATTTGGGGAGGTAGTGCATGAACAATGTGGTAGGAGTGGAGGTGGTGAAGGGGGCTTTTAGAAAGTGCAAAGGATATCAATAGGCAATTTTCAAATAAAAACTTAAAGCTATTACTGATTAGAGAAATGTAAATTAAAAACAACGATGAGGTACCACCTCACACCTATCAGATTGGCTAAGATGACAGAAAGAAAAAATGGTAAATGTTGGAGAGGTTGTTCGAGGATTAGGACATTAATCCATTGTTGGTAGAGTTGTGAACTGATCCAACCATTCTGGAGAGCAATATGTCTTTATTTCATGGCATCAACTCATGTCTTTTCATATTTCTCTGAAATTCTCATCATAATTTCTTGCAGCACAATAATAATACATTATGTCCATATCTACAAAGAACTCAAAGAGCAGTAAAACCAATCATACCTTTTGACAGAAATGCCATTACTAGGCCTATATCCAAAAGAAACTAAAAATGTTCAAAATGTTTGAACATTCAAAAATGTTCAAAAATATTTATAGCAGCTCTTTTTAGTGGCAAAGAGTTGGAAGTTAAGAGGATGCCTATCAATTGAGGAATGGCTGAACAAGTTGTGATATATGAATGCTAGGGGGTACTAATGTTTAAGAAATCATAAAAGATAGGACTTTAGAGAAGCATAGGAAGAATTATATAAATTGATGCTTAGTGAAGGGAGCAGAACCAAGAGAAGATTGTGCACATTAACAACAGCATTGGGAATTGACCAACTCAGATAGATGCAGCAACTCCCAGCATGATGCAGGAAAAAGATGTAGAGAATTATGAATGTAGCAGAATGTAGCAGAAACAAAACTTGTAATCTTAAAGACTGTTAAATTGGGTGGAGGTCCGCCACTCTTGAGATGTAAATCAACTACCATTGTTCATTGTTTAATGTAAAATTTGTATCCTGAACTCTTCAGGCTTCAATCTTCTACCTAATTCCAAATCCAGTAAGGGGGGAAGAGAATTCACCTTTTGCCCTCTGGATAAGGGGCAAGACCATAAAAATCTGGGCCCTACCTCCGATAGGGGTCAGTCATGTCCGACTCTGTCTCTATCACTTTCTTTTTAGGTTGTAACTTCTTTCAATAAATCTTTATTTTGCTTTCCACACCTGAATTCCTAGGTCTGAATCACGATTCCTCACAGGCAGTATCAAACTCAAACCAGCTTCTCCACAAGCAGTTCAGAGAACTAGGACAACCCTGGGAGATCTGTTATGGGCAATCCACGCCCAGAGGAAAACAAACAACAAACAAACCAAAAGACCACAGAATCTGAATGGAAACTATATTTGCTTTTTTGAAAACTTCTCTTATGTTTTTCCTATCACATTGTTTTCTTTCTTTTCCCTTAGACCTAATTAATTCCTCTTACATATTTTATGTAAATGTGTAAACATGTTAAAAACATGTATATATACAAATTTTACAGGACTATTCACCACTGAGGGGAAGGGGGTAGAAAGGGAATGTGATAGAAAAATGGGTAACTTATAAATATCCAAGTGGATGAATGCTGAAAAACTTTTATAATATGTAAGTGGAAAAAATAAAATAAAGTGAAGTGATATATGAATGGAGACTTTCTTGAATAAAACTTGGGATTCTGAGAGGCAAAGATAAGGAGAAAGAAGTTGATGTCTGCCTTGCTCTCAAAAAAAAACTGTCTAACCTATCCACTATTCTCTTTTTCTCTCTCTGTCATTCACCCACCATTTAACTAATGTTTCCTGGTTCTAATGTGCCTCCTCCTCAATCCATCCTGCACACTGCTGTCAGACTAATTTTGCTAAAATGCTGGTTTTATCATGTCAGTCTCCTGTCCATAACATTTAAATGGTTCCACATTAGTCCAGGATTCTTAAGTTGGTATTCAACTCTTTTTTAAAAATCATTACCCAAACAACCTTTCCAAAGTTTTCTTTGCTTATTCCCCATGTTGCCATGTATGACTTCTCTGTTTTAGTAGGCCAGCTATTAGGCCCAAACATTTTCTTTCTTTAGCCTTTTTTCCCTTTACCTAGAATACCTTCCCCCATCTACTCCACCTGTTCATTTTTAACCCAGCTGTTTCACTAGTCATATTTCCCAAAAGATCAAGAAGTGAAAGGACCCATATGTACAAACAACTCTTTTAAAATGACAGATAATGGAAACTTCAGTATTTCAATACCTAAAGTACCTTCAATTCCATTTCTTTGGGTCCTTCCATTTATAACAAGAATTTATATAGTACTTCAAAGTTTATATAGTTTATATAGTACTTTAATATATAGTACTTTATATAGTTATATAGTTTATATAGTACTTTAAAGTTTACAAAATGCTTTATTTATAATTTCTCATTTGATCCTCATAACAACCCTCTGAGGAAGGTGCTATGATTACACTTATTTTTAGGAAAATTAAGGAAATATTGGAAAATATTAGAAACAAAAGGGAAAATATTGAAGAAAATGAAGCAGACTGTTAAGTGACTTACCCAGGATCACATATCTAATAAATGAGCCATAGTCTTCCTAAACCCAAGTCCTCCACACTTGATCATCTTTACAACCTATCTGTCACATGTGCAAATCCTACTAGGATTTAATAGATATTCTTGAAGAGTTATAATCACTACAAAAGTAATCACATCACCTGATGATGAACCTTCCAACCTTAGTAGGCTGGTCCTGAGATGATAAGACATAAAAGCCTTTCTAGCTTAGTCTGCCTTGCCAGAACTTACTCTCCTCTGTCACAGTCTAGGAAAATGTAGGATCACCTCCACATCAAAATGAAGCATCAAAGGAAGATGTAATTAATTTGGAACAAATAACAACTCATGTTAATGTGATATTTCCACAAGACCCACTTGTGTATTGGGGCTATAAGAAATTGTTAGTTTGACTAAGTAGAAGGGAACTCATCCTATGGGTGTATAGGCTTTTGCAAGAATTGACAGAAAAGGAATAATAAAAGATGTGTATGACCTATGGAGAAGTTGAACCAGTAGAATCAGAGAAAACAAAATTACAGGACAGTGATACTTCCCCCAAAATCTAAAAGAACAAGACAACTCAGATTAATTGCAATCACACATTTTGGAAAACAGATGATGAAAAACACTTCAATGTATTGGGTACCTCACCTTTGCAGGATTTATGGGAAAATATGGACAAGAATTCAAAAGAGGAGAGAGGATAAAGGGTTTTGATTTTTTTATTGGTAAAGAAAAAGAAAAATACTGTTAAAATCTCAGCTTTTACAAAGCATCCAAGGAAAGCTTAGGGGGCCTTGGCATCTGCATAATTCACAAGTCCCTGCTCCTAGCTCATTTTTATGTTTTACAACCTCATCAGATATGGGCTTTTTTTTTACATAGAAAAGATATAAGGATTTTATTATTAGAATTATAGTTCTATCAATGATTTATACAAACACCATTTCAATTTCAGTTTCCCTTTCTGTAAGAAATCATTACAAAAGCATAAAAGGATTGTGATCAGTATTGGTAGAAGTGCCCAAAGTGATGAAATTACAAATCTTTGGAAGTATTTAAGAAGTCATTATCATAGTCAAGTGTATTCTTTAATGCACCAGCTACCATTTTCTAAAGCTGTATATACAAGTGATTGGATTGTAAAGAGGAAACAAATTTATTGCTGCCAAAGAATGGAAGAGTGTAGAAAGCCCTGTATACAATAATGTGATTGCTAAAGATAGTAAAAAGGAAAAATTGCAAAGTAATATCTTGTATTCAGGAGCAGGGAAGAGCAAAAGTAAAAAGTACCTAATTCTTCATTCCTTGAATTACCTGCTCTACAAACTTTTAACCAATAGTTTCAGAAGAATATGTAAGAACTCAGCTCTGAATGATCAGAAAACTTCCTGCTATTCAGTTTCCTTTGTAGATAATCCATCATGGAAGAAATTTTAAAAAAGAAAAATTGTACTGGAAGCTCTGTGTGGGCTTGCTGCCAGGTTGTAATTGTTACACCACCAATCTACTTTCATGGTTTTATCATGAATCTATTTTTACTCCAGACATGAAAAGAACCTGAGTTTAATCCATGAATATGCAAAATCCATGAATCAAACCCCATGACTTTCTCTTGCTAAAAGAGTCCAGGAAGCCCATATAGAAATCGTCAAAAAAGAAGTTATTAAACTGTTGGATAGAATACTTGGACAGGATTATGATTAATTTCACCTTTCCCTAACTCTTCCAATTGATTTTGTGAACTCTTATGGAATTACTGGATTCACTTTTTACTCTATTTGTCTGCATGATCTTTATAATTCAGCATAGTGTTTATTAAGTTCTCAGACTAATTAGGAATATTCTCTAAATACAAGTTATGAATGATTTTTTTAGTTGGACAATACTCTCATTTTTTACAATGCACTTTATTTCCTATTCTCAGATCATTTTTCTTATGCCCATGTTTTTGATGTTATCACCCCAAGACTGCTTAGTTTATCACACACACCCACTTCTAATAGATTTCCACTGTGGCTTGAGAATACCTGCTTCAATCAAGGTGGTAAATCGGCTGTCAGTGGTCCTTCACATTACCTCCAATATGTCAGAACAACTGCATTGAAAAAATCACTTAGCTATGAGAACTACTTATGGGTTCCAAAGCTCTTCCAATTTATTTTAATAAATCCATGAAATCCATGAAAAGAAATCCATGATTCCTTTAAATGTAATGGAGCCAGGGCTTTTTTCCCTAGACATAAACATGTTCTACAAGAAGTAATTTATAATTTTCAATTCCACAGATGCTTCCTTTTTCAAGAACTTTAGAAAAGGGGATGTTAGCCAGAGCAAAGCATTAGTTAAATAAGTGTAAATGACATCATGAAGGCAAAGAGTAATAGAACATTTCCAGGGAAATATAAAAGAAAACTCTAGGACTTATTTAGGAGGATGCAAACCCCTTATGTGAAATTATACTCTCTTGGGTGAATAGACAAGAAGTTAGATACAAAGATTCAAGCTTTAGTTCAGTCTTTACTATTGTTGTGGTCTCCTACTTGGTCTCCCTGCTTTCAGTCTTTCCTCACTCCAAACAATATTCCACATAGCTACAAAAGTGATTTCCCTAAAGTTCAGGTCTAACCATCTCAATTCCCTACTCCATGAGCTCTAAAAATACATACTCCTCTGTTAGAGTTCTAAAGCTCATCATAATCTGGATCCAACTCATCTTTCTAATTTCATTGTATATTATTCCCTTTCTTGCTCTCTGTGATAGAAGTTGACCTTTCTCCTGTTCCCCACACATTGCACTCTATCTCCCAAGGCTTTGCATGCTGGCCATCCCACATACTTAGAATACTTTCAAATAACCCCTCTCCTCTTTCAAGAAGCAGCATTTCTAATACCACCTTCTATGGGGTGAATGAAAGGAGCTGAAATGGAGACTATGATTGCAACCCTGGGTGACAACAAAACAAAAAAGTTTGGGAAGAGGGAATAAGCATTTATATCCAACCTTCTATGTGCCAGACATTGTCCTAAATGATTTATAAATATCTCACTGATTCTAGTAACACCATTTTATAATTGAGGAAACTTAGACAGAAAAAAGGTAAGTGACTTGCCCAGTGTCAAAAATTTAGGAAGTGTCTGAGATTGAATTGAACACAGGCCTTCCCTCTCTCAGGGTTCAGCACTCTTTTGCACCACCTACTTCCAGAAAAGGTTTAGGATCTAAGTACCTTCTGTTTTGCACGTGCTAAATGTCAAGGGCCTATGTAAGGGGCCTATTTTGAAACATTCCATGGATATGTAATTGGTGATACAGGATTGGAGCTTAAGAAAGAGATCTGGTCTGGATAAACAGATCTGATAATCAAAGGAATGATCATTGAGCTCATGGAGTTAAAGAGATGATCAAGTGAGAGAATAGAAGAGGACTCAATCTTGGGGGGAATACTCACAGTTAGTGGGTGTAATGTGGAGGAAAATCCAGTATAAAAGACTAAGAAAAAGAGGTCAGACAGATGGAAAGGGGGATTAAAAAGAACAGATTTCTGAAAATCCAGAGAGGAGTGAATAACTAATTGACGCTGACCAACAGTGTCAAACACTGCAGAAAGGTCAAGAGAGATGAAACTCAAGAAGAGACAATTAGATTTGATAATTAAGAAATGATCAACTTGATGAATACCAAGAAGCATAGAAAAATATACACGAACAGATAAAAAGTGAAGTAAGCAGAGCCAATAAAACAACTCATAGCGACTACAATAACATAAATGGAATGAAAATCAAATTCAATACGTATAGTAACAGATGAACATTACAAAATTTAAAAAGAAAAGAATGGCCCTGAAAACATAAGGTCCATAAGATGCTGCTCCCAGACTCAGGCAATCCCCTTTGGGGGTCTGAGGAGAGGTGCTGGTCAAGGAGGTAGGAATGATTTGATTTGTCTCATTGCTCTCCTTTTTCAATTCCTTAGTAGAGGGAGTTCATAAATGTGGAACATTGCATGTAATATCATTTTTTGGATGTATTAATCAGTTTTGCACGTTTTTCTCTTTCTCTTTTTCTTTCCTATAAAAGTAAAAACCAACTTTGTTAAATGGGATAATTCTCTGAGATAGGACAGATACAGGGAAAAATCTAGAAAATATGAAAATCAGAGATATTGATAAAATCTATTTTTAAAAAAGGTCCTTGGTATTTTTGGATAGGCAAGTTTTACTTGTATGATGAGGTCAGAAACCAAATTACAGAGGGTTTAGAAGAGATTTAGAGAAGAGGAAGTAGAGGTTCTGATTGTAGAGAGATTTTTCAAGGGTTTTGCTAAGAAAGGGAGAGCTATGATAATAATAATAATAATAATAGCTAAGAGTTGCATAGTGCTTACTATGTGCTAATTTATAATGACTATCTCATTTAATCCTCACAACAACCCTTAAATCCAGGTAAGGAAACTGAGGCAGACAGGAATTAATGGCTGGCCCAGGATAACTCAGTAAGTATATTGAGACTGGATTTGAACTCAGTTCTTCTTGACTTCAGGTACAGCACTTCGCTGCAGAAACAATGGGCACACCATGTTTCTGCAAGGACTGGTTTCCTAGCTACTGGATAGAGGGACTGAGATTATACAGGGGGCTAGAGGGTACATGAAGGGCTGCTCCCAGACTCAGATATCTCCTATTGGTGTCTGAGTAGAGGTGTTGGTCAGAGTGGTAGAAATGATTTGACTTGTCTGCCTCTCATCTCTCTCCTTTTCAAAAGTAGGCTAGAACAATGACACGGGAAGGTTTCTTTGTCCTCCCTCTCTAAATTTTTCTGTCTGTAAAAATTCCCCTGAGTACCTTCTCCATTCCATCAATCTTTTTTTTTCTAATTGGTTTGCTATGGTCAGTTAAAATATTCATTTGCAGCTTTCTTTGGCAATCTGATAACCTATATCAAATCACATTGCTACCTGATTTAGTTGTTCTAAATTTCCTTTCTTTTTTTTACTCTTTTCTCCAAGCCAATTGAGATCTAGGCCTTGAGCCTATATTGGGTAGCAGTCTATTTATCAATCTATTCACATTTAGGACAAACACTGGCTTATCTTAAACTTTCATTTACTTTTTACAATTGTCTACAAGGAAACCAGTTACAGTACAAGCCACAAAATAAATCTGGAGAGGAGGAGGATTTCCTACAACGTGTGCTAGGAAAAATACAGTATCTCCCAGACAAGTTAGATTTGGCATTTGTGACAGAATCTTCCAATACAAACAATGATAGCACCCTTTGTTTACTGTCATTACTTGTCAGCCCACAAAAAAAGGTTTTGGTTTGAGTGACTACAGCAGAGTTGACATGACTATGACATACACAATGCAACTATTTTAGCATAAAATATTCATCATCTTTGAATTTTGTCATGGTGATACCTATAGTTAGTTTAGTTATTATTATTAAATAATAATAATGATTCTTCACACTTGTATAGCACTTTAAAATTTAAAAAGTGCTTCCTTCCTAACAACCCTGTTAGCTAGGTAGTGAAACTATCCAGATGAGTATAACTGGAGTACCTGGGTTCAAATCTGGTCTCAGACACTTAATAATTACCTAGCTGTGTGGCCTTGGGCAAGCCACTTAATCCCATTTGCCTTGCAAAAACCTAAAAAACAAAACAAAACAGATGAGTATAACTGTCCAGATGAGGAAACTGAGGTTCTAAGAGTTTAAAGTGAATTGCTATGGACCACATAGCTAGGCAATGACAGAGTCAAAACTCAGTCTCCTGATTCCAAGACCAAATTCTTATTATTTCTTATTAAGTGAACAATAAAGCCATTTCAAATCTCTGAGCATATTGCCTCTCCCTATTCTCACAAAAGAGTAGATGTCTATCATTGTCTAAAGTCCTAAGCAAACTACTTTGCTATATTGAGGCTGAAACACTACATAACAATAGAACTCTAGACTTGCAGTCAGAAAGACCAATTCTGACTCTGACCTTTCCTACCAATGTGACTCTGGGAAAGTCAATCTCTCTGAGTCTCAGGTAACCTGCAGTGTTCCTGTATCCATAAAATAGCAAACCCTAGAGGGATTGATAGGAATAGCTAGGTGACAAAGTGACAGAACCCTGGGCCTAGAGTCTGGAAGACCCGTGTTCAAATGTAACCTCAGACACTATTTGTGTGATCCTAGGCAAATCACTTAACTCTGTTTGCCTCAGTTTCCTCATCTGTAAAATGGGCTAGAGAAGGAAATGGCAAATCACTCCAACATATTTGCCAAGAAAATCCCCAACTGAGGTCACGAATAGTCAGATACTTTAATAACTGAATAACAGAGAACAAAAGATTTGCTATACATTGAGGAGACTGATTTCAAGCTGAAAGAGATTTTTGAGTTCATCTAGTTCAACCCCCTCCTTCATTTTGCACATAAGGAGACAGGCCCCAAATGACTGCACCTAAGTCACAAAAATAGTAGGTTCCAGAGAAAGGATTTAAATCTATATGCTTTAGCTCAAAATCCAGTAGTCTTGCTATATCTCTCCTAATATTCTTGATTACACTTATATTTGACTCTCAGAATATTATATATTTATATTTGATTCTATATTTTCAGCTACTAGATGGAAGAAGTTTTCGTTCTGGTATGTTAAAAAATAAATAGCCACATAAGAAGATATTCTTACATGCATTATAAATTTTTTTAAAATAGTTGTATTCACTTAGACTATCTCATCATATGCATTTCCTTACATCTTCTGAATCATTTCACCTTTCTCTGTCATGATTATTTTTCAAAGGGCAATTCATCTCAGTTGCACATTTATAGACTGGGGAATGGTCCTTTTTCATTCATTTGTTTTTTCTAGTGTCATTTGGTAGAATAATCACTGTTGAGTGGCCCTAGAGTATTCTGGAACTCGATATAATCATCCCAGTGCCAGTATCAGAGGAAAATTGGTGTTTCTTAGATGGACAGTCAGAGGATTAGGGTTTAAATCTTGGCTCTGCTAAATGAGACAGAGGGCAAGTCACTTCACCTTTGTGGGAAAAGTGACTCTAGGATAACTCATCTATAAAATGAGGGTAGCTAGGTGGTGCAGCGGATAAAGCACCAGCCCTGGAGTCAGGGGACCTGAGTTCAAATGTGCCCTCAGACACTTAATAAATTACCTAGCTGTGTAAACTTGGGCAAGTCATTTAACCCCCACTGCCTTGCAAAAAACAAAAATAAAATGAGGGCATTGGACTAGAAAATCTGTATGGTCCCTTTTTGTGTATGTGTTTTATATGTTTATTTTCTCTCTCTTCCTCCATCATTGAAAAAAGATTAATCCAGAATTTAATTATTTGAATTTTGGGAGTAGAGGATTCCAAGTTGATCCAAATCTCTGAGAAGAAAACATTCTTAGGGGGAAGAGAACTTTTGCTTCCCTTTTAAGGATCATATGATCGGAAATAAGGGACTAAAAAGAGAAAGCAGATCTTAAAACAGAACAAGGAAAAATACACTAGAGACCATTTAAATGGAAGCAATTCAGTTTCCTGACATGGCGCTGGTAGACTCTCCAGGTTTCGGAGGCATACAGCAATGAGATTGGCACAACAGCTCTATAGACATTCAGTTTGGTAGTCAGTCTCATACCTCTTCTCTCCCATACTTTCTTTTGGAGCTCCCAAACATTGAGCTAAGTCTGGTAGTGCATGTCAACCTCATTGTCAATGGGAACCTCAGGAAAGGACACTGCCAAAGAAACTGAACTTGTCCACAGTACTTAAAATTTCTCCATTTGCTGTAATCGATGGCTCCACATATGGATGGGGTGGCATTGACTGATGGAGCACCTGGATTTTCTTGATGTTATTTGTTCGACCAAAATGAGCACAAGCAGCAGAGAATCAATTCATACTTTGCTGCATCTCAGCCTCAGAGGCTGCATTGAGGGCACCATCATCTGCAAACTGCATGATCCCTTCTAAACTGTTACTCTTTTATTCAAAAGCATCTGGGTGCCTTACCCTTACATATATTTTGGCTAGACACTGCACAGAGACACAGAACTGAATCTGGAATTGAATCAGAAATTAAGAATAGAGTACATTGTGTTTGAGAATTCATCCAGCACCTTTCAACAATCCAAAGTTATTCTCCAAAACAAAAACCAGTGATTTCCTATTGATATTGCATGGTTGTGAAGTATGAAATACCACAGTCTCTGAAGAATTTAAATTACAGGTGAATCAAAAGACAATGGAAATGATCTGCAACATATTCCAATGTTGATCTTTGAACAAGAAGTATAGGGGATATCAATCAGAAATATGTGATTGGGAAAAAAACGGTGAACCAAGCATAAGAGAAGATGGAAGGATGAAAGGTAAAACCACCCAAATGTTGCACTTTTACCTTCAAAATACTAAAAATCCTAGAGGAAGGCATCTAGCATCTTCTATAAAGAACTAGTGGGGTGGGGGTTGCAGCTAGTTGGTGCAGTGGATAGATCACCAGTCCTGGAGTCAGGAGAACTTGAGTTCAAATCCAACTTCAGACAAATAAATAAAATTTCTAAAAAAGAACTAGTGGGGAGGGTATAAACAAAGACCACACAGGATGAGAAAGCACCTGAGCTACATAGACTCTGGGCTCACTCTCCCAACTCACACTACAATTAACAAATCATGTCCTCAGAAGACTGTTACTATTTTCCCCCCTCAGGTTTCTAGGGGTAATACTATTGATCACAGGCTTTGTTCAATGTGCTTTCAGATGTCATTTAACCAATTAACATCAATTAGTTTTTATAAAGAGTTATTTACTGAGAAGGTATAGCTAAGACCACAGAACAACACCCACACATGCAGAGAGAGTAAAATGGGGGGGGGGGGCATTCTTCTCGCTGAACACCATTCAGAGAATGGAGGAGTAATAATTGATACAAACCTTTCCTACTTCCCAGCCTGGGAAGAGCTACTTTTCTGGACCTGAGTCCATTTGTCCTTTGTGCAGTCCCTCCCAAGTTCACTTCTAGGTATGGTGTAGCCAGTGGACTATTCTTTCCCTTACTTACTGGAGTGGCTCCTTGCTTATCTGGGTCACGTAGGCTACTCCTAAGGGATATTTTCTCTATAGGATATAGTTGTTAAGGACTAGCGGAAGCGTCTGCTGTGCACTTCAGCTGCAACACCTCAGGTGGCTCTCCTGTCCATTCAAAACTCACTAACTTGAAACTGGTCCTTTCCATGTCCAGGGACTCAATCATTTACAATTAGGAAAGTGAACAAAAGGAACAAAAGATAGAAGAGTGAAGTACATTCACAAACACAGACCATACAAGTTTGGGATAGGATCCCCCAACCTGGAGGCTCACTGAAATTCTTACCTTGTTGGTGACAAGGAAAAGTGTGAGAGAGCTTCTACTCAGACTTTTTTTATATACCACATTCATTTCAGATTTAGCAATCAATTAAAGGACTTTTTAAACTGAGGTGATAGAATCATAAAGTATATTTGTATGTTCTGATGTGGGGACCAGTTGTCATGGCCATAAGTAGGCTCCCCAAGTCTTCATTTGGATTGGAACCAGGCAGGCCTATTGCATATATTCTAAGGCTTGGGTCCTCACTGGATAATCTCCCATTATTTCAGATGGATGATGATCTGCACCAGGGAAGGAACTACCCACACTGATGAGATCATGGATCTATTATAATGTATTTTTAGATGTCCCTCTATCTACTACTATTTAAGGAGTTGAAACTAGATGAAAAAATTGTTCACAGTTTTTCTTGGAGAAACAAATAAAGGAGATGGTGGAATTGTTTTTGTTGGGCAGCCAAAAGTAACAAGATATCATTTCATGAAGCATTTGGTTATCTCCTGTTGAAATAGCACAATAAATAATTGCAAAAAAAGAGCACCATGAAAATAATTTATACAGCACATATGCCAATATCTATTGCTAGATAAAGAAGATTTTATGAAAAACTCAATACAACCCTCCAAATTAAATCAGCAAGTAATTTTAAAAATAAATTTCTATTGATTTGTTTTTTATATCACTTATAATTTCTCACTGTATCTATATGTATTTTAATGGTAGGTGACCTCATCATAAAAATGGACATTGGGGAAGTTATTATTGAAAAATACGAATTACAGTTCTGAAGTAAAAAAGCAGGAGCCAAAGATTTGTAATCTAAACAGACCCCTCATGCCCAAATATAACAGATATTTTCTTTGTTTTTTTAATTAAATTTCTTTTTTCAATTAATTAGAATCGACTCCTCTTTCACAAAACTTCCCCTCCCTCATTTAAAATAGGAAGCAAAAAAGCATTTTATTAAATGCTAACTTTGTGCCTGTCACTTCACTAAACACTTTATTGATATTACCTCATTTGAAACTCAAAACAACCCTTGGAGTAGCTATTGTTATGGGACTTGTCCAGGTCATACATCTAAGAAGCAGCTTAGGCAGGATTTAAATTCAGATCTTTCTGACAATAGGCCCAATGCTATCTTCTCTATATCATTTAGTTGTTTCTATGCAAAGAAAATATAGTGCAACTTTCTCTCTCTCTCTCTCTCTCTCTGTCTCTGTCTCTCTCTCTCTCCCTCCCTCCCTTCTTTTTCTTCTTCCTTCTTCCCTTCTTTCTTTCCTTCCTTCCTTCTTTCTTTTTCTTTCTTTCTTCTGACTATACAAAAGAGACCATTCTCACTTACTTACTTTAATCAGCAAAACTCAGACCTGATAGGTTAAAAGGCCACTGCATCCAGAACCATATTATCCTGATCCATGTCCCCCATGGTTGCAGGGGGAAAAGTGAGAGTGGCAACTTTGCATAGCCCTCCCTTATTTAAAGCCCATTCACTTGCATGTCATGGCATCACCTCTCTGATGTCATGGTTCTCTTTGAGAATGAAAGACAACTTAACAATTAAGGAAGGATCCATTTATTATTATGCTTTCTAGTGTTTTTTTTTTAACAGGAATACATATTATATCAAATACTTTCTTGGAAAAAAGTCATGGAGTAATGACATGATGAATATCAAATAAACAAAAAGGCAATATATTCAATTTTAACATACCCCAAATTTACTCGCTAATTAACAAACATGGGAGTCATTCTCAAATCATATATTAATAATCATACTATTGACTTGTTAGAAAAAATATCAAAATCAATATAAAACTAGAAGAATTTATCTTAAATTAAGGTACTTAACACCTGAACTACTTAAACAAGTTGTCAACATTAAACAAATAGAAATCTGATAAAAGAACAGAGGTATAAATAGACTATCAGCATTGTCTAAGGAAATTTAACTATTATGAGTCAATAGACATAACAAGATCAAAAGAACTTAGAAACAACATTATTCAGCAAATGCAATCTCTTTGTTAAACAGAGAGATATGGCAGTCAGAGACAGTAGCAGTTTAATATGTAAATTCATTTGCAAAATATTGTAGAGGACAGTAGGAAATATAATCTATAAAGGTTCTTTTTTGACTCTTCATTCTGTTGCTTTTCCTTTTTTAAGAAAGATTTTATTTATTTTGAGTTTTACAAATTTTCCCCTAATTTTGCTTCCCTCCCCCCACCCTTTACAGAAGGCAGTCTGTCAGTCTTTACGTAGTTTCTATGGTATACATTGATCTAAATTGAATGTGATGAAGGAGAACTCATATCATTAAGGGGGAAAAAAAATAAAGTATAAGAGATAGCAAAATTACATAATAAGATAATGGGGTTTTTTTTAAATTAAAGGTAATAGTCTTTGGTCTTTGTTCAAACTCCACAATTCTTTCTGTGGATATAGATGGTATTCTCCATCACAGATATCCCGAAATTGTGCCTGATGGTTGCACTGATGGAATGAGAAATTCCATTAAAATGGCTGATATAAAAGTGCTTGATAGTAGCAATGGTATGGAAAAATTTGCAAGATTTCCACCTAAACAAAGTAATTTCAAGCAAAGGAAAGTCAAAATGAAAACTGGACAAAGGCTAATAAAGAAAAAAGAAATCTATAAAGATCTTTATGATAAAGTTTAAAAATTCTCATTGATAGGGGCAGCTAGGTGGTGCAGTGGATAGAGCACTGGCCCTGGAGTTAGGGGGACCTGAGTTCAAATCCTACCCCAGACACTTAGTAATTACTTAGCTGTTGGGCAAGTTACTTAGCCCCATTGTCTTGCAAAAAACCCCAGAAATAATAATGACAATAGAATCTCTACATTTAGACTCTCACACCAGTGTCATGGAAAAGAAAGTGAAAATTACACTAGTGAAAAAAAAGATGGAAAAAATAGATGGATTAAAGATGTATTGGAGGAAAGAGAAATTCAATTCAGGAAACCAAATTAATAAATTCAAGTAGCTTTAACTCTAGAATCAAATACAAATCCCTCTGTTTGGCATTTAAGCTCTCCATAACCTGGTTTGAAGCTACTCTTTCTAACCTTATTATATATTATTCCCCAGACTACAGTTTTGGTCTTATTTCTGTACTTCACATTGGACATCCTATCTTCCATCTCCAGGATTTTTCACAGGCTATGCCCCCTTTTCTAATATTCACTTTTTCTACATTTTTGCCTTTTAGAATATCTAGTTTCCTTCAGAGTTCAACTAAAGTGCACCACCTACATAAGGCTTTTCCATAGGGATGGCCATCCCTCTCCTTACTCCCTGTTGCTAGTCCCTGCCTTTCCAAACTATATATAAATAGTTTGTATATATTTATATAATGCTTCTTAGTGGTATTTGTTTTCTTCCATAATAAGTTCCTTAAGGTCAGGGACTGTTTCATTTTTTTCTATATCTCTCCAGTGCCTAGCATAGTGATTAGCACATAGCAAACACTTAGTAAATGCTTCTTGCTTGATTAATGATAGAGGTGAGCAGACTGTAGTACATCACAAATAATTACACTAATATTAACTAAAGGCAAGAAATATAATATAAAAGATATAACTAAGTAAATGTTCAACTGGAATAAAAAATAAAGTTTATCCCTAGGCAGGGATGTGGATAATCTATTGCTAGCCTGGTATTCCATCTATATTTTCATTTTGCTAAAAGAACAATGCGCTCTCAGCACATAAACAAGCCTTCTGGCTTGTTTATATAGGAAATGACCAAGGTTTAGTCAGAATGTTTGGGTATGGACAGGTTCTGCTCTACCTTATTGTAAGAATAACCCACATCATGGTGATCCAATGTGGTATCACACTATCAAGATATCTTTTATTGTCTTCCAGCTGAGAAATGTCTGATAGAATTTATCATCATTATTTACCTTATAGAAGAATAATTTGTAAAGAATGAAAAGAACTTTTTGGATTGAGTGTCCACCACAGAGATGGTTAAGGTAACATTTTATGGAAATATCATATACAATCTATGATTATCTGACAATTAACCAAATTATCTATATGTCCTTCCCATGGTAAAAAAATAGGTGAGCCAGTTACACTAAAAACATAAGAACCATGAATCCAAAAGTTAACAATATCTGCTAGTGTTCAGTTTTATTGCTTAAGTTTTCTATATTCTATAAAATTTTTACTTTTCTTATTCTTTTTCATGCATAAAAATTCTATTGTGTCCTTGTTATCCATATCCCACATATTGAGAAAATGGTTTAAAGGAAGCATCATTGGTCAGCTTGAAGTATTGTCCTAAGACTGAAGCAAAAGCAAGTTAATTAATAGTGTGATTTATTAAAAATTCATTTCCTACCTCATGGAGATTTATGGGGATTGCTACCTATTACAAAAGATTTAGATGGTATTCTGAGTTCTTTAGAATATACCTAATAAATACAAAATAACTAGACTCCTAGCCTTCTGCTATTTGTGACATACAACCCTTTAAGAAAAATTTCCATGTCTCTGAATGATTAAACTTACTAAATTCATTGTGGATATTGTTGTTAGTAAATCAGGAGCAGAGTATATAGAGGGTATCCAATGGGAATATTGATGAGCTAGGCTGGGCAAGAAGACAAGTGAATCCATTTTTGCTTTGTTGTGTGCTGTATAGATAGTTAAAAACGGAGTTTGGAAATGACATTTTGGCTGAATAACAAGATACATTTTCCCTGGGCAGGCAAAGCCTATCTGTCAAGATTACCAAGATCCGTAAGAACTGAAGAAAAAATCAAAATTCTGAAAACTAAAAGAACTAAAAAAATACCTCATTATTGAGATACTGTGTATTTAAAAGCACATAAACCTGGTAACAAACACCCTGAGTGTTTCAAGCTTAGACCAGCAGGTTGATTTGAGCCTGAGATGTGCATCATACTTTCAGGTCACAGTCAAAGTGCATAGGCCTTGAAGGTGGCCCTGAGACATTATCTCCATTCAACCCTTTCTCATAGGCACCCGTCCCAGGGCCAGAGACTGAGCCTGGCCTGGGATCAGAGGAAAGGAAGATCAAAGGCGAGGCTTCTACTGCTTCTCTGCCATATCAAATGCAGAGATCTGAAGTCAGAGGAGGGGCCACCTGTCCATCAGCCCAGAATGTTGCCCCCTACCACATTGAGCTCCAGTCATCATAGGGTAAGATCACTCTCTTTCTGGGACCCCAAGACACTGGATCTGGCCATCTTCCTTGCGCTGTGGGCTCTCTGGTGGCTTCATCTTCAGGTCTTGTTATGCACTTCAGATGTTTCAGGAAGTTTGTCATTGGGAAAAATGCTTAAGGAGTTAGAATTAAACAGCAAATGCAGGCAAATTATTGCCATCATGAAGATGAATGCCTTATATAAGAGAGCTATCATGGATTCAAATTGCAGCCCTGGGGATATAATTTTGAACAGCAGAGGGAGTCCAATATCCCTCCAGGATGGCCTTAGCAATCATTCAATGATTGGGAAATGTCCCTGGAATGACTTTATAGACACTTATACACTTATTTTAATAGTGAGATAAGAGTTTTCCTGACCCATGCAGTCAGAAATACCTTCTCCTTTTTGAACTCTTATTTTCTTTCTACCCATTTGACATTTTACTTTGTATCATAATTGTTTAATTCTGTTGATAGAAGAAATAGTAATAGCTAACATTTACATAGTTCTCTAAGGTATATAAAGCAATTAATACATGTTATCTCACTTGATCCTTGACAACAGCAAAGTGAAATTTAGACAGTATCATTATCCCCATTTTACTGAGGCTAAGAAAAGTTAAGTGACTTGCCTAGGGTCACTCAACCCAGTAAAGGCAGTGTGATTTAGTGAACAGAACACTAGACTTAGAGTCAGGAAGGCCTTGCTGGATTCAAATCCATCCTCAGAAATTTATAAGCAATTTGTTCAGGGGCAAGTAATTCCATTTGTCTCAGTTTCCTCATTTGTAATTAGAGATGGAAATAGCCCCTATCTCACTAGGTGGTTGTAAGGTTCAAATGAGATATTAATAAAGTACTACATGCTAGCTAGCTAATATGATATATATTTGATATAATAACATATACATATATTAGTACCTATATACAGTAAATTGTAAACTCCTTAAAGGTAACTTATTCATCTTTGTATCTTCCTCGGTATCTACCCTATGTCCCTGAAATAAAATATATCAAATACCCTAAAATATTCTGCCCTAATGAACCTTACAGAGTATAAAGGATTCACACAGAAAGATCTGCATGGATATATTTGTACTATTTGATTAACTCTTATCAGTTCTATGGCAATCAAAAAAGAAGCAAAAGTTTCCTGGACACTGAAAAAAGTTGCTGTTCCCTCTTAGATTTTCCCCCCTTTCCTGAGTATGTATGAAAAGTGAATTTCTGCAAACCCAATAAATCTGAATGGTCAATTTCTATTCCCCCCATAGAGATATATGTCATTGGATTATTCAGCCACATAGAATCATAGGTCAAGAACTGGACGTAATCTTAGAGACTATCTAGTCAAACCCCTTAATTTGACAGATGAGGAAACTGAGGACCAAGGAGATTCCTTCTGGCTAAGTCTTAGGCTATGAATTATACAGTCTCTACCATTCTTTCTTCAAGTCATGGGCCCTAGGAAGTTCACAGGAATCCTCAAGTAGGAATATCAATTTAAAATTTAATTCTCTAGGTGAATGAAGTAGCATACAACAACAACAATTTAAAAATTCCTACTATTATTACATGAATAGCAACAAATTTTTAAATCTATAGATCTAAATTTTTTAGAAGTAAAAATTTGTTCATTCTCAAACCCATAATAGTAGTTTAAAGTAGGTGTAGAAAGACAAAACCATGAAACAGTGCCTATAGTTGCCAAGGAAACCATAATCTTAGAATTTTGATCAGTATCATTCACAGATTCCATTTTTATGAACTAGCTTACCATATCTAGGAGTAATCTGTACATGATATACTCCAAGTATTATTCATTTCTCAAGGAGTAAAAGAAAAAAATCAAATGCAGGGCCCTCTGAAGTTAATTCTCCATTGTGCTAACAGGTCATTTGATTTTCTTCCTTCATCTCTGATTAGTAGAATGCTTTCTTTGGTGATGGGATAATAACAATAAAAAGACTTACTTTTAACAATAAGAGCTGACATTTACATATTACTCCACAAATATTAACTCAGCCCCACAACCTTGGGAGTAAGGTGCTTTTAGTATCCTTCTTTTTCAAATGGGGAAACTGTGGGAAGCAAAGATGTAAGTCACTTGCTTAGGATCATATAGCTAGTGACTCCTCATCCAGAACTCTTTCTGAAGAATCATCAAGCTGGGTTTTTTTGGTATTGTATTCTAAGGTTTGCAAAGAACTTTACATATCCCCTCATTTTTAAGATTCTAGAGAATTTTACGTTTACATTCAGTTTAAAATATACTTGGGCAATTAGATGGTGTAGTGGCCAGAGCACTGGGTGAGGAATTGGAAAAACTCTTCTTGAGTTCAAATCTGGTCTTAGTTTACTCATCTGTAAAATGAGCTGGAAAAGGAAGTGGCAAGCTACTCTGCTATCTTTTCCAAGAAAACCCAAAATGCAGTCATGAAGAGTTGTACACAACTGAAAAATGATTAAAAGAACAAATAAAATATATTCAGTTGAGTTTCTATTGAGCAGGTCCAGGTTGGTGGTAAGGAGGAGGGGAGTTAGAGGGGAAGGGCAGAGAATGAAATAGAAATAGGACTGGACTTAGAATTATAAGATCTGAGCTCAAATCTCAGGGTTTAATTCTTCTTTTTTTTTTTGCAAGGCAATGGGGATTAAGTGACTTGCCCAAGGTCACACAGTTAGGTAATTATTAAGTGTCTGAGTTAGATTTGGAATCAGGTACTCCTGACTCCAGGTCCAGTGCTCTAGCCACTGCATCACTTAACTGCCCTTCAGAGTTTAATTCTTAGCATTCATGTGGCTTTGGCAAGGTACTTGGATTCTTTTAGGTCTGAATTGCTTCCTTTGTACAATGCAGGACTTGTACCGGATGGTATAAAATCCCCTCCAGCATGAAAGTGTGATCTTATATGTGCTATTATTTATAGACAAAAATGAGGCAACTGACCTTAACATTTTTAAATATCAGTGATAGGCTGTTATTAAAATTCCATGAATTCTCAAATTGTCCTGCTTTCTCAGTAGTCAAAGACATAGGCCATGAGATGGTTGACAGGTGTTACAGGTGTAGTATATGGCAGTAGGACAGGTGTTACAGGTGTAGTATATGGCAGGAGATGTGTGTTTTTTTCTTATTATGAGGCTAAATGAGCTAGAAAAAGGCATTGTTCTCATTGGGACTATTTTAGGGACCCAGGAATTCAGAGGGGCTGAAAAAGTGATGAAAAAGACCTAGCTCTAAGTAACTGTGATAGCACACACTCTCCACCAAAACCTTTGGTATTTTTTCTCCTAAGACCTCAAGCAAGCTCATAATACAGTCAGATGTACAAACTTTCCAGCAAGTATATAAATATCATGAGAGAATACAACACAAACACAGACATAAAGGGAAAGTCATTAATGCATACCAACCATATCCTCAGACTTTTACTGTTCTGCCACAAAAAAGGTCTCATTGGGCACACCTACTTACCCACCCTCTAAAACATTTCTGTCACTCAATAGAATGGACCAAGCTAAACACCTATCAAGGGGTCCAGGTTTGACTTGTTTGTAAACTTTGGGGATATATGTCCCCAAAGACCTGACTAACATAGACAACAGAGGTCATTGCAATTTGCATACAACAGACTAGTTGTTTCCTGATTTAACGTACTTGTATCCTCCTGTCCTGCCAATTCTCAGAATTGTTCTTGTGTCTTATATCCCCTGCCCAGCATGTTATCCTTGGAATTGCCAGGTGGTGAATTACCAAGTTGGGAAGATCTGAATTCAAATCTGATCTCAGATATTTAGGAGACAAGTAACTATTGGTAAGTCATTTTAATTTCTCTTAGCCTCAATTTTCTCATCTGTAAAATGAGGGAAATTATATCATCTACCTTACAGAAAAGTTGGATGAATCAAATAAATTATGTAAAGGGTTTTACAAACAAAACACTATAAACCAGCTAGCTGCTATCAGTATTATTGTTGATATTATCATTATTATTT
Organism: Macrotis lagotis; assembly: GCF_037893015.1. NCBI lineage: Eukaryota > Metazoa > Chordata > Mammalia > Peramelemorphia > Peramelidae > Macrotis > Macrotis lagotis. The sequence goes on from NC_133660.1 coordinate 81,283,732, forward strand.
TCCTCTACATCTGCTCTAGATATGTCACCTCCCACCCTGAGACTGTAAAAGAGTGACTTATTATAATTTGGTAATCACTTAGCTATGACTCTATGCTTCAATTGTAAACTTGTGCCCTGATTGGCTTGGCTGTAGTACATAAAGGTAAGTTCTCTTTAGAGATACTCACTTTATTCTCCTTTAATGTTTGAAGGTCGTTTGTTTCAAAACTGGCTTTCGCTGGCTTTTCATGATTCTGGAAATGGTACAAAAGTCTTCATGTTCAATCACCTTGCTTCATTTAGCCTTGGACAAAGAGTGCCAACTTAAGACCATAGAGAAATATCCAATGCTGTTTCATTCCTGCTCAAACTCTAGTACCTCTGAGAGCAATGACATCACCGCCTGTCCACAATGAATCATTAAGGTCTTCTGTAGAAGACCCTTAGTGCTCATCCAAAGCAGCTGATGACTGTGATGTAGCCTAATGTTCAGGAGTTCTGGTGACCAGAAGTGGCTCTGGATTTCTTTCTTGACCTAAACCTTATCTTCCTGCTCCCATAAAACAACTGCCCTGTCTCCCTAATTGTTGTTACAAATGCACCCTAATTATGATTTAACAATTATAAGGGGGAATAGGAACTACTGCTAAACAGAATGAATACCTTCAACCAAAACTAATGATATTATAGTATATTATATAACATTGTATAGTATATATTATATAGCTTAGTATAGCATAATATGGTATATCTAATACATAGAACATGACTGCCTGGAGGCATCTGAGGAGCACATCCCCATGGAAGGTTTGTTGAATGGACACAGGGAACACTTCTGACTGGTCCTTGATTACCCCTATGAGTGCCAATGGTTGGGGGGAGATACCCTCTTTTTGGAGGAACATGCCTCTAACTGTATGTACTATATAAAGCAAACTGGTGGGCATTCTCCTTTTTTTCCTTTGTTTTCTGTTGGCTTCCATGTCATGGCATCACCTCCCTGAAGTTATGGTTCTTTTTGAGAATAAAAGACAAACAATAACAGCCAGGAATAGGGAAGAGATTCCTCCCCTCCCAAAAGAGCAGAAGAAATTTGCAGCAAAAGCACATGGAAAACACACAGATGTGGACCCTCTGAAGCTTATGAACCCCAAACTCCAATGTAAAAAATGAGAAATTTGAAATAAGTCCCAAGGTAATATGTTCCCATAATATAGTCTTTTTGCCAGTGAACAGAGATTTCCTGGGCTTCTGGGTAACTCCAAATTTGAGAATTCAGGTACCAGACAAACTATAGCAGATAATATTTCCACAGCAGTGCATTTCTTTTTTTAAAAAAATTATTTATTTTTGAATTTTTACAATTTTTCACTTAATCTCACTTTCCTCCCCTCACCCCCCCCCCCACAGAAGGCAGTCTGTTAGTTTTTGCATTGTTTCATGGTATACATTGATCTAAGTTGAATGTGTTGAGAAAGAAATCATATCTTTAAGGAAAAAATATAAGGGATAGCAAAAATAAGATAAAGTGTTTTTTTTAATTAAAGGTAATAGTCTTTGGTCTTTGTTCAAACTCCACAATTCTTTCTCTGATACAGATGGTATTCTCCAGTGCAGATACCCCAAAATTGTCCCTGATTTTTGCACTGATGGAATGAGCAAGTCCATCAAGGTTGATCATCACCCCCAAGTTGCTGTTAGGGTGTACAATGTTCTTCTGGTTCTGCTCATCTTGCTCAGCATCAGTTCATGCATATCCTTCCAGGCTTCTCTGAATTCCCATCCTTCCAGGTTTCTAATAGAATAATAGTGTTCCATAACATACATATGCCACAATTTGTTCAGCCATTCCCCAATTGAAGGATATTTACTTGATTTCCAATTCTTTGCCACCACAAACAGAGCTGCTATGAATATTTTTGTACAGGTAATATTTTTACCCTTTTTCATGATCTCTTCAAGTTACAGACCCAGTGGTGGTATCACTGGATCAAAAGTTATGCACATTGTTATTGCCCTTTGGGCATAATCCCAATTTGTTCTCCAGAAAGGTTGAATGAGTTCACAGCAGTTCATTTCTTCTTCTTCTTCTTCTTCTTTTTTTTTTTTTTTACAAAGCAATGGTGTTAAGTGGCTTGCCCAAGACCATACAGCTAGGTAATTATTAAGTGTCTGAGACCGGATTTGAACTCAGGTACTCCTGACTCCAGGGCTGGTGCTGTATCCACTGCACCACCTAGCCACCCCAGCAGTTCATTTCTTAAGAAAAAAAAAGATTTCCAATGTAGTCCCTTGAGGCTGAAGGATTTAGGAGGCTCCAGGTCATCAGGGTCTTGCCCCCTCCATATGCTGTGAGTTGATCTAAAATAGTGGAATAGAAATATGAGTGATTGTTCATCAACCCCTAAATATGTTTACCTTGTGGTTGAGGGGAAGTGAAACCTATTTTTGTACTCTGTGTGTTTTCTGAAGGATAATATCTTATCATTTTTTTTTGCATCTTGTGAATTTTCTGTAGGATGAAATAAAGGAATGTGCATTACTTGAAGATCCTAATATTTGTATTTGGGTCAACCTAGATATGATATAATTAGGGATATTGTGAATATAGTTAGACAACTTCCTAGAGTATTTCCAGTTTAGGTAATGAGCCAGAATAAGAATCTGAACCTCATAGGGTCAGGACCTAAGATTAGTTGTTTAAGTGAACTCAAAGCTTTTGAGAGGGGTCCTGGCACAGGTTACAAAAGTCAAACCAAAACTGTTTAATTAGAAATATTTAAAATTTCATTCTTGGGGTTCTCTACATCCTCTGGATCCATTAATTCAAATATACTTTTTTTAAATGTGCCAAATAAAAGGGCTGAAGATTTCCATGAGTTTGGTCTTTAAAATAATAATTACATTAAATTTATGTTTATCCTTCAGATTTTTTCTCCTAGTAAGGGATAAATATTGATTTCCAGGCTTTGCCCTTAAGAAAGAACAAAGCAGAATTAAGTTAATATATATGTTTATTAATATTTCTCTAAGTTTGCTGATTAAGAAGGCATGCATGGAGTAGGGTCTAAGTAGAGTCAATCCCCCAAAAATATAGCTTTGGAATTGGGTCCTTATACATTCCACTATCAGAAAGTGGAATGTGAAAAGCTACTTCTCCATTAAGGAAGAGAATAACCTTCAATTAAGTATGGGGCTGGATAATAAGACACATACTAGGAGGTTGGTACAGGAGAACATGTCAGGATGAATAACTCCTTCCAAATTCAGGATCTTTTTTGCCTTATCAGTTATATCAAGACCTCTACACATGTGACTCTTCCTCTCCCAAAATGCTGGCATATCCAGTGACCCTTGATACAATGGAATTTGTTATCAAGGGTTAACAGGGTTTGATATCCTCAATAACATTGACTCACTCTATGAAGGCCTTTTAATTTTCAGTAACAGAACCACCCCAAGATCTTGGAGGGAAGATTCCAGCTTGCTATTATCTACTGACTGGAGACAAAGTACTATTTTAGTTATTGATTTCTCTTAGATAATTTAACTGAAAGTATGTGATCTCTCTGTAACTTATTTTAGTAAGCTATTATAGTTATAGGTGTTGCGTTGAAACTTCAATATGGCTATAACCAGACAGGAAAATGAAAAGATGTCAAAGAAGTCAAACAGTTAATATTAAAGAAAGGTTTCTATTCTCTCAAGAAATTTTTCATGGGAGAAACTACATATTTCTGAAAAGATGAGTTAAAAGCCTCTGTAGATTTCAGCTGGCTGTAAGCATTTATGAATGATCAGGAATGTGGCTGGGAAGGTAATAAAAATGATTGAACTTATTACTTCCCAGGCTTAGATTTTTGTCTAGGTGCTTTTTCCCCCCTCTCCTTTATTACAAAAGCAAGTGTGTAAAGTGGTTTGGAGTTAGAGATACTGGGGAACCTCAAATCTCAGAATTGTTTGGCAGTTATTTAGTGAATAGCCTTATATAAATACTTACCAGGTATAGCTTAAAATAGAAAGTAGAAGGAATGTTCACTATGATTCTGCAGTAAGTAGCTCATGAGACATCCAAAGTCAAGTGACCAGGAAATTTAGTCAAAAGGAAAGATTAAACTTGAGACCATCAATTAACTAAAAGGGCACATTTGGGCAAGTATGATTTAGGGGAGAGATTTCATCACTTTCTAGTTAAAATTCTGGAAAGGAATAGGCTAACCATTCTAAAAAGAAAAAAAGTGAAAATATTTTCTCTCCTCCCCTCCCCATAGGATTCTTGGAATGGCTGCTGCTTTAAAAGAATTTTTAAAAAAAAATTTTTAATTGAGTCTGACTTTTGACCTAAAAGATCACAGCCTGCTCTTCTCATGACAAAGGGGAGACAATAGCCAAAGGATCTAGATAAAGGTAGGAGTTGGAAATTAAGAGAAGATATATAGCCATGTGCTCAGAGGGGCCATATTTAGCAATTCCCAACATAGATCTCATGGTTAGTTGGAGCAATATCCAACCAAACAGCAGATAGTGAAGCAATGATCCAACAGAGCAACATACAATGGAAAACCAGGCATCCAGCAGAAATGTAGTGGAAAGCCAGTCTGGCTAGAGCAGCCCTTCCATACCCCATCATATGAGGCCCCTCCATATAGATTCTCTCTATGGTTATCCATTTATTTACTGAGCTCTGAATGCACAGATTTCCCACATATTCCTCTTCATGTGGTCCCTATAATTGTCCACTTTTCTCACAGATGATGTCAGCAATCAATCAATAAACATTTATCAAGTGCCAATCATGAACTAGACTTTGTGTTGAATACTGGGGATACCAAAAATAGACAAAAGACATTTTCTGGCTTTAAGGAGTTTACAATCTCATGAGAATACATATCTTGTTCAATCATTTCAGTCATGTCCAATTTTCATGATGCCATTTGGGGTTTTCTTGGCAGAGAAAAGGATACAGTGGTTTGCTATTTTCTTCTCCAGGTCATTTTACAGATGAGAAAACTGAGGCAAATTGGGTTAAATGACTTGCCCAGGGTCACATAACTAGTAAATGGATGAGGTAGGATTTGAACTCAGGCCTTTGAACTCCAAGGAACTATCCACTCTGCATATATAGCACTTTACAATTTACTAAATGCTTTCACATTTGACCCTCCCAGCAATCTCCTGATACATACAAGGAACATGATCTTAAAGATGAGAAAACCAAGATTCTGTACACTCATGATTTTTGTCCCATGGTCACATAGTGGTGGAATCAAAGTTACTACTTGGGTCTTCATGCCATAGATTAAGGGTTCTTTTCCCTACACTTCATCACATTCTTTCTACCCTGCATATTTAGAGATAATATTTCTCAGAATGCTATGTTTTACTTCTTCCTACTGTTAGAAGAGTTTTTGAATGTTATTTTATCTTAAACTGAAAATTCAGACAGTCAATAACTAGTCCCTGGAAACTTGAATTTCCATGGGTGGGGTAATCATTAAAAGCATACCAGAAATTAAGACCAATTGGAATGGATCAGAGGTGTCTTCAGGTGAGGTTGTGGGAAAAAATTCACTATTCATACCCAAGTGATTTTCCTTTTTATTAATAATAGTAATAAATCTTTGCTGCAAACAACTGAAGCTCTAGCTAGTACAGTAATCAAATACCAACTAAACAGATTTCTTGCACAGATAGATTTTATGGGACTGCTCAGACTAAGCCAAGTTGAGGTTTTTCCCCTTGATTTATCAAGCTCTATGGAATTTCAGAAATTTTATGTATAAATGAAGCATCTTAGTGTGCATCAGATCAGATGTGTGGCTAGCCAATCATCCATAACAAACATTTGCTGAACACCCAGAGGGTCTGTAGCACTATACTGAGCATTCTAATGCTAACTGCTTGAAAATGTACCCATCTATTTTTGTTGCACGGAGTCACATCAAGAATAGGAAAGTTAGATGAAGTCTTTAGATCTTTTGTCTGGCAAACTTTGCCTTTTCAGAAGAAAATCCAAATCTCTACTGATTATTTTCTCTACATATTGTAAAGTTATCTAACACTGTGCCAAACAAATCTCTAGAAAGTGGCATTTCTAACATGCTACATTTCAATAATATTCAAAAAAATTGCTAAATATCAGCTTTGTGCAGAGTTCTTTGTTAGCATGAGAGATGGAAAGTTTAGATAACATAGAAGACAGTCTCTGTTCCTGACTTGACTTAATTCAAAGCAACACAAACAAATGATTTCAGTGAGAAAGAAAAACAGCAACTGTTCAAAGAGACCTATGTGGATGCCTAGGGGACTCATCAGCAGACTTTAAAAAGACTACAGAGAAGATGTAAGCAAGGTAGGTCACCAAGGACAGACGGTTAGAATGAAGTTGAAGAATTCAAATGACAATAAAAAGGCCAAGGGACTATCAAAGAAAGGTCTGGTCTTCTATATTCCAAAGTTCTGGGTGTGTGAGGGGGGAACATAATATCAGAGATAGGAAGAATAATCTCTAAGCTTTATTCTTTAGGCAAACCTTCCACAATTATTAGGTGCTTAAGTGGATTTCCTAAGGCAAAACTGAGATTCTTTTTCTAGAAACTTGAGTGCCCCTTAGTCCAATAGTCTGTTGCATGTCAGTAAGCAATAGACAGTTTAACCCTCCATCCTTGTGTTTAATTCATATACTTCCCTGCTTTGAGAAGCAGCCAAACTGCTTTGTGCACAGTCCTTCCAGCTGGATATTTCCCAGGCCAAACACTCTTGGGGAAATGACCCAGGAAAGGACAAGGGGAGAGATCAGAGACACAGATGAGAAGAGGCTGAAGCTTCTGGGTTCTCTCTGAATTTCCATTGGTTCCTCAGGGCTGTTGGGAGGATCAAATGAAAGAAAAATTATAAAGCACTGGCTCATAAATACTAAATAGTTAGATATTATTGTTATTATTGTTGTTATTATTATTATTGTTATTATTATTATTATTATTATTATTATTATTATTGTGTAGTATTCTCCTACTCCTCACCTTGTGCTAGGATTCTAGTTCACTCCCCTCCCTTATAATGATAGGGATTGTCTTGTCAGTGAGACAATTAGATGAACCAAGGGATAGCTCAGCCTGAAGTCAGAAAGGCAAGTTCACATTCAACACTTATCCTGGGTGTGTTATTTAACTGCTATCTGCCTCAATTGTATAATGAATATGAAAATAGCACCTCTTTTCTAGGATGATTATAGGGATCACTGACCTTTTGGGGTCTGTGTCCTCTTGAAGAGACATGGTCTTGTTCCTGAAAAGGTTTCCAAAGTCCTTTCCTACTCCAAATTTATGCTCCTGTGGTCTCTTGGTTTTCTGACTTTTTCATCATTTAGGGGCTATGGTACTCCATGAATCCCTTGGTTTATATACTGATTTCTTGCTGTTCTTCTTGTTACTGTTCAGTTATGTCTGACATTTTATGACTCAATGAATCATAGCATATCAAACCCTTCTATATCTGCCACTACCTCCTGAGAGGTGTGTGTCCAAGTTCATATTCATTGGTTCAGTCATCTAATCTAAGCATCTTATATCTACCATCCCCTTTGCTTTTTCACCTTCAATCTTTCCCAACATTGGAGTCCTTTGCAATGAGCCCTATCTTTTCATTATGTGACCATGATAAGCTTTAGCTTGAGTATGTATTGACCAATTTGATCTCCTCACTTTCCAAAGGACTCTTAAAAGTCTTCTGTAGGGCCACAATATGAAAGTGTCAATTCTGTGGCTCTCAATTTTCCTTTTAATCCAACTCTCCAGCCATACTGATTATATGAAACTTTATTGGCAAGGTAATATGACTACTTTTTAGAATGCTGTCCATATTTGCCATAGCTGTACTTCCAAGGAGCAAGTGTATTTTAATTTCATGGCTACAGTAACTGTCTATAGTGATCTTTGAGCCTAAGAATATAAAATCTGACATTGTTCCATTTCTTCTCCCTCTCTTTGCCAGGAAGTGGTAGGGCCAGTCGCCAAGATCTTAGTGTTAAGCTTCAAACCAATTTTTATACTCTCTTTTCTTGCTTTTAGCAAGAGGCTTCTTAATTTTTCTTCCCTCAGAGTGATATCATCTGCATATCTGAGAATGTTGTTAATTCTCCCATCACCCTTAATTCTAGCTCTTGATTCATCTGGTCTGGCATTTCACATGAGGTATAAGTTAAATAAGTGAGAATATATAGGCTTGTAATACTCCCTTTCCATTCTTAAACCAATCAGTTTAAACCAACTAATCAGTTGGTCCATGTTGTTCTGTTGCTTCTTGATGCATATACATGTTCCTCAGAAGACAAGTTAGATGATCTCTTACTCCCATCTCTTTGAGGACTTGTCACTTTTTGTTATATTTCACACAAAAGCTTTAAAGTAGTCAAAGAAGTTGAAGTATATGATTTCTGAAATTTCCTTACAATCCAAGAAATCTTGGTGGTTTGGTTTCAAGTTACTCTGCCTCTTCAAAAACAGTCCATTCTTCTGGTAATTCACAGTTGCTGAAGCTTAGAATCTTAAGCATAACCTTGCTGGTATGTGAAATGAGTGTAGTGTGAAGTAATTTGAACATTCTTTGGCATTGACCTCCTTTAGGAATGGGATGTAAACTGATCTTTTCCAAACCAGTGGTCACTGTTGAATTTTCCAAATTTACTGGCATCCTAAACAAAGCACTTTAATGGCATCATCTTTTAGGATTTTTAATAGCTCAGCTGAGATTCTGTCACCTCCACTAGCAATTGTTAGCAATGCTTCATAAGACTCACTTGACCTCATTCTCCATGATGTCTGGCTCTAAATCAGTAACTACACCATTGTGGTTATCAGTGATGTTAAGATCTTTCTTATGTTATTCTTCTATATATTCTTGCCATCTCTTCTTAATTTGTTCTACTTCTGTTAAATAGCTACCATTTTTTTCTTTTGTCCTGACCATTTCTTGCATGAATTTTCCCCTTGATATCTTTAATTTTCTTGCAGAGTTCTCTTGTCTTTATCATTGTATTGTTTTCTTCTATTTCAATACAATGCTCATTTTTAAAAAAACACCTTAATTCTCCTTAGTCTCTGAAATTCTACATGCAGAATTTTCTTTCTTTCCCTTTCTTCTTCTTTCCTGAACTATTTATAGTCTCATCAGACAGTTATGTTGTTTTCTTGCTCTTCTTTTTCTTTGGAATATTTTTTCCAGCTACCTCCTGTATAATATTATGAACTTCTGTCCATAATTCTTCAGGCACTCTATCTGCCAGATATCTGATTCCTTAAATCTATTCATAATTTTAATTTGTGAAAATGTTATTTAGGTCATACTTTTATGGTTTCCTTACTTTCTTCAATTTAAATCTGAATTTTATTCCAAGAAGCTCATGACCTGAGCCATAGTCAGTTGTAGGTTTTGTTTTGGCTACAAAGTATATTATCAATCTGACTTCAATATTGACATTGACTGATGATATTCATGTCACAATACTGGGGTATAATCTTAAAAATTAAAAATTATCTGCTTGAATCCAAGGTAAACTGTTCAACCTCACAGTAATACAAACCTCTGCTCCAACCACTGCTGACTCCTAAAAAGGTCAAAGTTAATCAGTTGTGTAAAGATATACAAAATCTTCTAGAAATAACACCAAAAAAGAAAATGACACATTCATCATGGGGGATTGGACTGCTAAAGTAAGAAATCAAACTATAACTTGAATAATAAGGAAATTTAGCCATGGAATACAAAATGAAGCAGAGAGGAAATTAATAGAGTTTTATCAATTTAATGCTCTGGTCAGAAAGGACAATGATCAATGTTGGAAGGCATGTGGGAAATCTGGGACACTAATGTATTGTTGGTGGAGCTGTGAACTGATCCAACCTTTCTGGAGAGCAATTTGGAATTACACCCAAAGGACAATAAAAATATGCATACCTTTTGATCCAGAAATACCTCTACTGGGTCTATACCCTGAAGAGATCATGAAAAAGGATAAAAAATCACTTGTATAAAAATATTCATAGCAGCCCTGTTTGTGGTAGCAAAGAAATGGAAATCAAGGGCATGTCCATCAATTGGGGAAATGGCTGAACAAATTGTAGTATATATATATATATATATATATATATATATGTGTGTGTGTGTGTGTGTGTGTGTTTTATGGAACACTAACATTCTTTTAGAAGCCAGGAAGGATGGGATTTCAGAGAAGCCTGGAAGGATTTGTATGTACTGATGCTGAGTGAGATGAGCAGAACCAAAAGAACTTTGGACACCCTAACAGCAACATGAGGGTGATGATCAACCTTAATGCTCACCCCATCAGTGCAACAATCAGGGACAATTTGTGGGTATCTGTGAGGGAGACTGCCCTCTGTATCCAGAGAAAGAACTATGGAGTTTAAGTGAAGACCAAAGATTATTACCTTCAGTTTTTTTTTAAAAAATTGTCTTATGTTCTACATAATTTTTCTAACTCTAGTATTTAATTTTCTCCTCAAGGATATGATTTCTCTCTCAATACATTCAATTTTGATCAGTGCATAGCATGGAAACAATGTAAAGATTATCAGATTGCCTTCTGTGGGGTGGGGAGGGAAGGGGAGTAATTGTAAAATTCAAAACCTTACCAAAAATGATAGGTAGAAACTACTATTGTATATAATTGGAAAACAAACAAAATATTTATATATAATAAAAAATATAAAACACACTGCTCATATCAAAAACTCCTTTTCAACAACCCAAAAGGTAACTCTACACAGAGACATCACCAGATTGTCAATAGTGACTTGTTACTATTCTCTAATTAGTTCTTGTTTATGAATCTTGTCTCTTCAATCAGACAGTAAGCTTCTGAAGAATGGAGACCAAGACACATGCATTTTGTCATTCCCCATGCTATGTACATTTTCAGTACTCAATAAACAAATAATTTTTATTTGATTAACTGAAGCTAAGAGGAATGACATTGGTAATAGTAAAAGACTGTTAGCAGGATTTTTATTTGCCTTGTCAAATAATAACTCCCACTACCCTCTATGAAAGATATTCTGGTAACAATATTACATGGCGTTTATTTAGAACTGCTTCAAGGTTAACAAAGTAATAACATCCACTATCTCATTCTACCCTCACAATGACACTGTGAAGTAGGAACTACACATACATAGATAGATCAATTGATTGATAGAGTGAGCAAGTGAACTTCCATTCAGCACTAAGCACTGGAGCTACAAATATATCTTGCCTTCATACTGAATAATATATTTACATTTTACATTCACAACACAAAATGTTGGAAAAGAAGAGCTGGAAAGATGGTGGAGAAACTATTTGAAGAGGGAATCCAACTTTAAATGAAATAATTGTGGTCCCTTCTGAAATTATGCCCCTGACAAAGGGATTCATGACTCTAGACAAGAGGTTTTTCTCAGGAGGGAAACCAATATAGTAAGTAAATTGAGTTGACTGATACAAAGCACATTATATATCTTTTCTCTGACTCTTAGTACCTTTGTGACCTTGAACAAGTCAATTTTCATGCTATGCCTCAGTTTCCTAATCTATCAGGAGGCTTGAAGTGGCTGACTTCTGGGCTTCTTATACCTCTCTCTGATATTCATTTTACAGATGAAACAGTTAAGTGAAGTTCAGAGAAGTTAAACAACTTGCTTTGGATCATATAGCTAAAAATAAAAGGAAAAATATGAATCCATGTCTCTCCTGACTCCAAAAATGTTTGTTTGACCCTGTCTCTCTCTATATTTATGGGTAATATGGAATGAATGCTAAATTCAGAGTGAGAAGACCTGCTTGCCTTGATTCCCTATAAGCCTTATGACCACCTATAAATTACTGACTTTCTCTGAACCTGTTTGCTTATAAGTAATAATTAACATATTTATATCCCTAGAATATGTTGTATTAACATATTCTGAAAACTGAACAGTTAACTGAATATGGGTTATTCCTATGAATTACTCAAAGATGTTTTAGTTTTTATTAGCTGATGTATGAAACTGGAGCTAATGAGAGGCACACAGGGTGTGTGGGTATCCTGAGAAAGGGGAATAGAAGTGGGACTCAAGGAAAAGAAAAACACTCAAGGAGAATCTCCCTTAGCTTGAAGTTAAATCCCTGTAAAATAAAATTTCTTGATCAATAAATCCAACTGAGTTTTTAACTTACCTTAAAAATGTCAACAGTCTTGGGGAAAAAAAATTTCAAACATGGAAGAATCTTAACTCCTGACTAACTAGCATGGAAATGATGACTTTTAATAGCATTTACTGGTAAAGTGGAAGGTTTGAAACCTTAGACAGGCACCAGGAATATGACTAAGGAAAGAATTATTTCTGCATGTACATCAGTGAACTGGCTAGCATAATGACTCAGAGCATTATGAGCTTTCTGGAAATTGAGAATCAAATATCATTGTACACATCAAGAAGCTAATTGAAGCTAATCATCACATCTCCTATGTATGTCCACTCTAGTTCTCAGCAAAAGAGGGTGATCCCTTTGGCAGTTTTGGACCTGTATTCAGAATTATGTCTTTTAAGTATACAAAACAAATTACACAAGATCACAAAGGAAATCAATTATATTGAAATAGTTTTTTTTCTTTGAAACATCAATTATATTGAAATATGGTAATTTATTTTAACAAATTCACAGATACCAAGAAACCCAGATCTAAAAAACGTTCTAACTTCCATCCTCAACATAAACAATGTCATCCTTTGTCGATTAATTCTAATTTTTTCTCTCATGGTGATACCAAAGATGTCAATAACTCTATTTTCCTTGTCTATGGGTAAATCACTTCACTATTCTATCTTATCATCTATACTATCAAGACAATAACACTTAAATTATCTATCACATATGGTTGATTATTAGAAGATCCATTCTTTGTAAAGCTTAAAGAACCAAACAAATATTTTCTCATCATTTTTATTATTTTTGTTATAGTGACCCTATTACCTGAACTTGCTCCCTAGAAATGAGTGGGCCTTTGGGAAAAGAGGAGACATTTTGTTTGCTAACTTTATGTCTTCGTTATGAAATTTCTAACCTGTTCTGTAATACAGAAGTAAGGCTGGAAGCAAAGTCATCCTTAGATTAACTTAATCCTATTCTATCTTGCTCTAAGATATTTTTTGCCCCTGGATACAAATTTCAAAGCTATAGCATAAGTCTGAGATCCTTTCTGTTCCTGGCTACTGTTCTGGGAATTTACTGCTTTAAAGAATCTAAAAAGAAGAGATGCATGGCTCAAACCCCATCACAATATGCTATTAATTTCACATGAGTAATATGTCAGTCTGGATTTTGGCACATATTATTTTTTAGTTTAAATGATAGGAGCTGCTATCTAACATTAATTTACTCAATATTTTATACTTATTACTCTTTTCAGTTATAAATAGTACCCTTTAGGAAGCCATTTTCATTTCATTTACAAAATAAATCCATAAAAGGTTAGTGCCACACACTATAGGCTTACAATGTGTCTTTTTTTGGTTGAATTTTTCTTTTTGAATTTTTCTTTTTGAAAAATTCAGAAAAATACTTTTGATTTTATTAATAAACATGAAGTTCTTAGTTCCTCTCAAACAGTATCAACAGTATTTATGGGACATCCAAATTGGGATATTTATAGGTTAAATCTGTTATCTCTGACTATAGCAAGAGTCAGACGGATGAAGAGTCATTGTGATCAGCCAAATCATCCTGACCATTGGTGGCTGATGAGCCTAGTCCAAAGGTATTTCATTTGGTCCTCTTAGAGGCTTGACTTAAATAGAAAAGCGATAATCAAAGGAACCTATGCTACAATCCTGACTGCCATTTCCTCTCTTTGTCACCTTGGGTAAGTCACTTCTTGATAAGTCTCACATCCCTCATCCTTAAAGTGAAGGTGTTAGAATAGGAATTCTCAATCATGATTTAGTATCATGAACTCCTTTGGCAGTCTTGTAAACTTATGGACACTTGAGATAATATTTGTTTATTTTTAATTCTTAATTGAAGGGAAGTTGATAGTCAAAAAAGGATGCAATTTCTTTTCCCCATTCAATTGCCAGGGACTCCTTGAAATCTATTCACAGATCCCTGACACTTTTAGATTTAAACCTATCATCCTATGTCTGAGGAAAAGCTTACCTTAAGTAATGCTCTTGAAAAAGAAAATATTAAATCATTTAGTTTTGATTTGGAACTATGTTTAATAAGGAGAGATTTGATGCATAATGTTCTCAAAATTATTCATAGATTTTTATAGAGTTAGAACTGGTCAGGACCTTAGAGAACATCTAGTTCATCCCCTTCATTTCACAGCTCAGGAAAGTGAGGTCTAAGCAGGGAAGTGACATCCAAATTCACCCAGCTAGTTTGTGACTAGAATATAGATATCCTGACTCCCAAATCAGTGCTCAATCCTCTATATTTTGTACAAGGAAAAACAAAAATTAAACAAGATACAAATTTATACATGGTTGGAATTGATTTTTTAAAATGGAGGTTGGATAGCCGAGTTCTAGAAATAAAGCATGTGGTAAGTGGGCATCTGTGTAGTACTGTTAGGTCACTAGGCGGGCCCAGGAAACTTTTATGGACAGTATAAATATTTTGAGCTGCAGGCATCATGACCATCTGATATCTCCTTTCCTCAGGATCAGCTGCCTGGGGACTGTGTGTGCCCAGAGCCAGGCTACATTTGAGATTTGGACCTCAGTCCCAACACTCAATCTCCAACAGCCATGTCTGTGGAAGAGGAGAGCCGTCCTTTTGCCCAGCAGCTGTCCAATGTCTACTTCACAATCCTTTCACTTTTCTGCTTCAAACTCTTTGTGAAAATCAGCCTAGCCATCCTCAGCCACTTCTACATTGTGAAAGGAAACCGCAAGGAGGCCGCGAGGATAGCAGCTGAGTTCTATGGAGTGACCCAAGGGCAAGGTAAGGCTCTGATAATGCTCTCTGCTTCTAGCAAGCTGACTTTGACTCTGGCTTCACTCCCGGGGCTCCTCTGCTCTTCGCACATTTCCTTTGTGGGCCAGCTTCAAGGCCAAACTTCTGATTATTAACGAAAATGTTTGTGGGCTCACTCACTGTTGGATGCTTCATGAAGGAAAATTTAGTTTGTTACGTAAACCCCTCTAAAAAGTGTTCCAGCTAGGAAGGAGAGTGAATTGAGGCCATTCGTAGAGGAGTAACAACCAATTGTATTGTTTTTCCATTTAACACCAAGAGATTCTAATCATTCTCTTTAGCCTAACCATAAGAGTTTAATACTGACAGAAATATTCAAGCCCATTTTACCTGGAAATAGTGGATCTCTTCTTTAATAATTAATTCTACTGACACTGAGACATGCACAAAGCTACTGAACTTGGAAAGAATTGGGGAGTATAATTAAGAGAGGCTGTTTTTTTGTCAGGATGTTTTCCTGTAAAAATATAATGAAGCATAAAACTACCAAATAAAGCAAAAGTAGCTCCAGTTTCCTGAATTCATGGCAGGTGCTTTTATTTAAACAATGAGTTGTGATTGCTTCAATTTGTATAAAACAGATGACAAGTTATGCAATAATGTAAATAATTAGACTTTATGTCTTAATGGGAAAGGGCCCTTATATTCCTCAAAGGAAAGTTGAACCCTTTGACCTGTGAATCAGTAGTACCAATAATCAACTTTAATGGGTGTCATGATATTCTAGATGTATGCCATCAATTCAATTAGTTTGTACACTTAAAGGGTTTTTGTGACAATCTCTACAGTGATACCAAAGTTAGACTTTTATTTGAAAACTCTAAGCAGCTATATAAATCAGTGTGTGTTCACAGTGACTTAAGTCATGAGGATGTTATTATTAGCATCTATTGTACTAACTTTTGTCTGGTTAGCAGTCTATTTTCAAATGTAGGTTATATCAAGTAACATTGGTGTGGAAAGTACAATGCAAGAGAGGAACCCTAAGTAATATTTGGGGTATGAAGGTATACAATGTATAAAGTTGACAGTAATAGTGTGTCATTGAAAAGGAGACAATGAATTTGTTACTAAAAAAAGTAGGTTTTGATTTGTTACTGTTCAGTTCTTTCAGTCCTGTACAATTCTTTGTGAGCCCTTTTTTGTTTTATTAGGAAGATAGTATAGTGCTTTTCCATTTCCTTCTTCAGTTCATTTTACAAATGAGGACAAATTTGAACTTGGGTCTTTCTGACTCTAGGTCCAGCCACCACCTACCTGCCCCAAGTTTTATAGATGGAAAAAAATGAAGAGAATTTCTGTTGTTGAGACAAATATCTATTAATGTGGAAAACCCTTCCACAAAGGTTGGTGAGTTAGTATTTGCCATTTCCCTGAAGGAAAGGACTAGAAAAAAGAGAATTCCTCAGAGTGTAAATGAAAAGTGAAAGGGGAGAAAGGGGGAAAATCAGTCACCTAATTGGATACTTTGTCTGCAATGACACTAAACACAAGGAAACCAATTGTTTCTTTTTAACAGTCTAGATATATGCATGGAAGCTGACAAGTGACTAGATTTTTCATTTAGGTCTGTGATGTGATTAAAATAATGAGACTTAATTTTATGTATTAATTTGTAAAATTAGGATATTAGTTTGAGTGCCACACCTTGTATCTTAAATTTCAATGAGGAAAGGTTGCTGAGAAACAAAGAATTTCTGCCCGTTGAAATAGGTTGCAAGAGAGACCTCTGGAGGCTCTTAAAAATAGAACAGTTTCTCATCTCTGGGATGGCTTAATCAGACTGAAGCTGGGGAATGGTTTAAATGACCTTTAAAGTTCTTTGATTCTATGAAGCAAAAAATACAAAAAGTACAGGTAGATATAAACATCAACTGATATATATATATATATATATATGTATGTATGTATGTATAGTCTTCCCCTCCTAATATGAAGATCAAGAGGTAGAAAAGTATTAATTTAATCTTTTAAGATTATGATCTTTTTAAACTCCTCTTAGTGGTAGTTTAGGAAGTACATTAGCTAGAGCATTAAGCATGGAGTCAGAAAGATCTGGTGTAATCCCAGGCAAGTCAGTTATCTGCTGTTTGACTCAGTTTCCTCATCTGTAAAATAGGGATAATAGCACCTACCTCCCAGGGTGGTTGTGAGGATCAAATGAGATTGTATTTGTAAATTATAGTACCTGGAAAATAGTAAATATAATAATAATAATAATAATAATAATAATAATAATATTTGTTTCTTTCCTAATTAACATATTTCAAGTCACCTAGCAAAAAGCCTCTAGAATTGGACCTAGGTTCAGATCCCACTTCTGACTTTATGATTTTGTCACCTTGGTGTTGGGCAAGTCATTTAAAATCCCTAATATGTAAAATGAAGGGATTTGTACTTAAACAGTACCTTCCAATTCCAGATCTATGATCCCTCCTAGTTCTTTGTTAATTCTTTCCTGCTATCTTCCATTTATCTATGTACTAAGTATTACTTTCTACCCAAGGGACATTATAAAATAGAATTTTAATTTCATATTAATTCATAATAATATCATTTAATCGTGAACCCCACAATCTCTGTTTTATTGCTAACAAGTCTTTTCTACCCCATCTAGCAAATTACTAGTCTCCACTCTGTTGTATCTCTCTCTCTCTCTCTCAAAAAAAAACCTATCTCCAATCTTTGATGCCTTGATTTATCTTTATAATCAGCTAATCAATCTTAATTGTTTTTGTATAATCTGGCTATTTCCCATCTTCCTGGGGGAAGATTATCACCTTCATTCCACTTTGAATTAGGTTCCTCATTCTGACTAGCCAAACCATTCTTTCATCATTTCTGAAATGGACATGCCAGATTCCCTGAAATCTGAGATGTCATTGCATGTCACTGCATGTATTCATTTCTTTCTTAACCATAGAAGAAGCTGCTGATGACATTCTGCATGTCCTTTTCATAAGCACTTTAGTATGAAATAAATGAAACCATTAATTTTGTTAGATACCATCTCCTATTGAATTTACCCTGGGGGGAGGGGGAACAGAAGGAATCTTAGGACAGGTGCTAGGCAAATGACAGATTTAATTCTCTGATGATTTCCTAGATTATTTTCAATCAGTATATGAAATAAGAAGTAATGCAAAGAGCATGAGGAAAAGATTACATAGTTCCCAAATTGATTCTCTCAGAATCCATTTGTTATTTCACAGAATTTCACCTTTGGAGGAAAAGAAAATCTTCATTTCTCTACCATCATAAGGTGAAAAAATTCTTGCTTCCCCCCTCCTTTCCTATATAATGAGTAGCCCTTGCTTTGTTCTCTCCTGGAATATTTCCTGGACCTGTAGCCTCTATAAATCAAAAGTCTATTCTTAACACTGTTAAAACTGTCATTAGCTTTTGAAACTGGTACTTGGAAAATTAGATAACTACCCAGAAATTCTAGGCAACTTTATTCCTAACTGTTGGAGGGACTGTCCTGTCCTTCACAGCACTGATTTGGGTTGTGCTCCATCCTGAGACATTTGTGCAATCATTGGACAAAGAGGTAAAGAAGCTATAGTTCTCTATTTTTATCATTCTAATGACACCTTAACAAGAAATTTCTGTCCTCCATCATGAGTAATGCAGCTCCAATGCTAACCCAGGTTTTGAAAAAAGCATGAACACTCTTTAGAAAGTCAGTGGAAAAGGCCACCACTAGACAAAATTGAGATCTAGTTATTTGTCTTTTGTGTTTCCAACCTTCTCCTTCTGGTTCCTATCTTTCTCTTTATTTCATTTCCATTTTTCCTCCTTAGAATATCTCTTGTTCTATCCTCTCCTCACCCTGATCAAAATCTGATCTCAAGAAACTGAGCTTTAAAACTTTAGTATAGATTTATCATCTTCTCCCAGAACCATTGTCTCTTTGGCCTTATTTCTTATTTCCATTAGACCATTTTGTTCTTGAGGGCAGAGATCATATTTCCTATTATTTCTATTAATATTATTCCTGTCCTCAGTCCATCACACAAATTTGACACATAGTGAGTGCTCAGTAAATGATTGTTGGTTTATTTTTGATTGCAGAATAAATGACCCTTTCCCTCATTAAAAGAACTTAAGGCATCAGTGGGAGCAAATAGAAGAAAGAGCACTTTGGGCACCTACTTTAATTATATCTAAAGTCCTGAAAGTCATTCAAACTTAACTTCCCTTTAAAAGATAAGTATATTGCCTGAATACAGAGAGTGAAAAGAACTAGATGTCATTTACTTTTACAATCCTGAGAATGTACTTGAGGGCAGGGACATTTTTATCACACTTTCCTATTTTTGTCCCCAGGATCTAATGCATTTTTTTAACTGGACTTTTGGCATAATAAATATTTATTAAGGAAACTCCCCATGGCAAAGCAAATCAATACCTGCTTTGCAATTTATAGTCTCAGAGAATTACCTGAGGTCCTGAGAGATTACATGTTAGAGGAGAGATTTGAAGTCAGGTCTTTTAGTTACTAAGACCAGTTCTCTGCCCATCAGCCTACACTACCTCCTACATAAATGCCAAACATGAAGTAAGTGCTTCATAAATATATGTCAAGTGGGTGGTTTTCAAATCCATCTCTCTCAAATCAAGCTCTCTCTTCTGAACTGAATCTCTCTGTTTGCTAAACTGAACAAATCTACTTGAATGTCCTATAATCTCCTCAAACTTAGAGTATCTAAAACTAAACTCTTCAACAAAGATATGATTAAAGCAAAGCCATGGAGTCTTTCCTCAGTCACAGTCCCACAATTTTAAACACTACTGCACTGATTCCCAAAGCATAGCAACAATGGAGAAGAAGGAAGGGGGAAGAGGAGGAGGAGGAGGAGAAGGGAGGAGGAGGGAGGAAAAAAGAAGAGGGGGAAAAAAAGAAGAGAAAAAAGAAGAGGGAAAAAAGAAGGGGAAAAAAGAAGGGAAAAAAGAAGAGAAAAAAGAAGAGGAAGAAGATGTATTTGTGAATGTCATCCCCTTTCTCCTGTCAGCTGCACTCCAGGTGGTCCTGTCCCCATTTCCCCAGTGACTTTGCTATGTCCTTGGGCTCTCTCTTCTTGTATATATACAACACAACTGAATTTGTTTTTAAAAAGCTGATCTGGGGGGCAGCTAGGTGGGCGCAGTGGATAGAGCACAAACCCTGGAGTCAGGAGTACCTGAGTTCAAGTCTGCCCTCAGACACTTAATAATCACCTAGCCGTGTGGACTTGGGCAAGCCACTTAACCCCATTGCCTTGCAAAAACCTAAAATAAAAAAGTTGATCTGAAGTAGCTTCTTGTGCCCCTTGCCCCAGTTGCATTGTGTAAAGCTTGTCTGAGGAATAAAACATGCTAATTAAGACTCTGCTCAGTTCTCTCTCCCAAACCAGTTTCACCTCCGTGTTTTCCTATTTGTACCAATGGCAAAATCATTTCCCAGTCACCCAAGCCCAAAACCTCATAGCTATCCTTGACTCTCCTCTTTTTTTTTTTTTTTTTTTTTTTTTTAGTTTTTTACAAGGCAATGGGGTTGAGTGGCTTGCCCAAGGCCACACGGCTAGGTGATTATTAAGTGTCTGAGGTCAGATTTGAACTCAGGTACTCCTGACTCCAGGGCCAGTGCTCTATCCACTGCGCCACCTAGCTGCCCTCTCTCTTTCTTCTTCACCACTCACAATCAAGACCTACTGATCAATTCTTCTTTCATGTTATTTCCTTTGTTATTAATGTTCATTCCTGTTTCTCACCACTATTTCCTACTGCATTCTTATTCTTTATCACCCCACTTCAAAAATTAATCTCCCTCTTGTCTTTCTACGTCCAGTCTTTCTTTTTCCAGTTCCTCCCACATGCATAGACAGATAGTTTTAGTAAAGTAAAACTTTGTGCCTGTCATAGGCTACTCAAAAACCCACAGTCTTTCTTCATTCCTTACAGAATAGAATCTATTGGCATTCATAGTTTACCACAATCTGATCCATGATAAATTTTACAAATTTTTGTTCAACAGTAAAACCTTCCTTTCACAATATTTGGTTTCACTCTAAGAATACAAACTTGCCATTCCAAGAAAGTAGTTCTGTTCATTTTCTCTACCTTTTCCAATTCTAACCACAACTTATTCATCCCTGCCTTTTTTTGCTCCAGTTTTCTCCCTATCTTGAATGTTATTCACTTTGATCTCTACTTGTCAAAAACAATCAACTAGTATTGATCCACTATGCACCTTAGTAGAAGCATTGTACTAAGAATAATTTTTTCTTTAAGACCCTAGTCTGAGTTTCATCTTCTCCTGACAGCCTCAATTTACCATAATCTTTCCTCCTAGGTCACAGACTTCTTGAGGGCAGTGACTGTACCTTAATTTTTTTTATTTTTAAAATTCAATTTTATTTTATTTTAGATCTAAATTCTCTCCCTCTTCCCTCCCCCTTTCCCCAATTCCTCTTTTTTTTTTATTAAAGATATTATTTGAGTTTTACAATTTTCTCCCAATCTTGCTTCCTTCCCCCCACCCCCACCCCACAAATAGCACTCCATCAGTCTTTACTTTGTTTCCATGTTGTACCTTGATCCAAATTGGGTGTGATGAGAGAGAAATCATATCCTTAAAGAGAACAGAATTCTCAGAGGTAACCAGATCAGACAATAAAATATCTGGGGGTTTTTTCCAAATTAAAAGGAATAGTCCTTGTACTTTGTTCAAACTCCACAGCTCCTTATCTGGATACCGATGGTACTCTCCTTTGCAGACAGCCCAAAATTGTTCCCAATTGTTGCACTGATGGAATGAGCAAGTCCTTCAAGGTTGAACATCACTCCCATGTTGCTGTTAGGGTGTACAGTGTTTTTCTGGTTCTGCTCATCTCACTCAGCATCAGTTCATGCAAATCCCTCCAGGTTTCCCTGAAATCCCATCCCTCCTGGTTTCTAATAGAACAATAGTGTTCCATGACATACATATACCACAGTTTGCTAAGCCATTCCCCAATTGAAGGACATTTACTGGATTTCCAATTCTTTGCCACCACAAACAGGGCTGCTATAAATATTTTTGTACAAGTAATGTTTTTACCCTTTTTCCTCATCTCTTCAGGGTATAGACCCAGTAGTGGTATTGCTGGGTCAAAGGGTATGCACATTTTTGTTGCCCTTTGGGCATAGTTCCAAATAGTTCTCCAGAAGGGTTGGATGAGTTCACAGCTCCACCAGACTGTACCTTAATTTTATAAACTACCTATAAATTGTTTTGAAAATAAACTATCCAATCTGTTAAGGTTGCTATTGATAATTATTTTTTCTATTATTTTTCCTCCTTTTCTTTTCCTTAGTAATGAAAAGAGAAATGGGGAAAAGTCTTGTAACAAATAAGCAAAGTCAAGTAAAACAAATTCCCACAATGTTCACATCTAAAAATGTTTCATTCTTCATATTTAATCACCTCTCTGTTCTGAGTTGAGAATAATGCTTCATTATGTTTTCATGGTTCCCTGGAATCATGACTGATTATTATTGCATTGATCAGTTTTTAAGTCATTCAAATTTGGTTTTTGCTGTGTTGTTTAGACATGCCCAAATCTTCATGGGTGTATTTGGAATTTTCTTGGCAAAAATACTGAAGTGTTTTGCCATTTTCTTCTCCAGCTCATTTTACAGATCAAGAAATTGAGGCAAAAATTGTTAAATGACCCAAATAGCTAGGAAGTGTCTGAGACTAGAGTTGAACTCAGGGTACTTTATCTACTATGCCATTTAAATTTTTTAAATTCTTACTATTAATTTTGTCATAATTTTGGACAGGTATGTTTTCTAACCAGAATGTGTTATAGTAAAGATATCTCAACTTAAAGAAAAATAAAGATAATCTATAACCTATGGTAGGTGTTTGTTTCAGAGAATAGAAATCAGGGATTAAGCTGAGCCAAAAAAAAATGGGGAAGAGTGGAGAGGGAAGCAAGGAGAAGGATATGAAGGGAAAGCAGATTTATTATTTTTTCTCTATCATGAAAACCCAGCCAAGGTTTAAAAACAGCTCCATGGATATGAATTTATAGCAGCAGATGCCAACAGCAGCAGCAATGTCGTTCAGTGTCTCTATTTCTAAGCAGTAACTTGCTTCGTGTTGTTTCTGAAGAGCCTAGTAGGTGTTGATTTGTGTGTGAGCTTAGCTCTGCAAGGAAGACTTGTCAGTGCTGCTATAATGAAAAGTTACTTCAGAAAGCAAATGTGTTTACAGACTCCTCCTCTTTGCCCCTTTTCATTATCTAAAGATAGAAAAATGCCAAGAAAGTGCTAGACTTTTTTTTAACTTATCTACTGGACTTAGGGGAAGGTAGCTAAATAAGCATGGCCATGCATCAATAGAAAAATTAATCTGTATAGATTTTATAGCCTATTTAATGTCATGACGAAATGGGGAAAAGAATTTAATTTATTTAAAATTATACACTTTTTTCTTCAGCAGCTCCAGAAGCATTTTGTTGGCTGAGACAATCACAGCATTTTAAATTAAGGAATCTGGGAGGGAAGGATCAAGTTGAGAAATGTCTTGACAATTGTTGTTTTGGTCTGAGTATATCAAAGTTACTTGTGCTAGCTGGTGATTTGGGAATGAGGAAAGAGGGGAAGGGATTCAGTACCACTCTTCTTGCTGAAGAATGGAAATTATATCCCCTATAACTCATATTTACTCTTTGGATCTGTTTTCTTATACTCTGATTTATTATTTTCTCCTATATCTTTATTTTTGTGTCCTTTTTTCTTCCTTTGTCTCTTTTCTTCTTTTCTCCCCTCTGTTAAAGTTCTTTCCAATTCCTATGTTTGCATTGATTTCTTACTATCATGGATCTTAAATGGGAAGGGAATTTAAATATAAACTAGTCTGACTCCCCCATTTTACAGATGATAAAACTGAGACCCAGGGAACATAAGAGACTTGTTTAAGGTCACATAGACAGCAAACATTAAGACTGAAATTTGAATCTAATTCCAGAGTCAGCACTCTTTCCAGTTTTAGGCCAGTTTTACTGCTAAAGAATTTCAATACTAGAAAAACAGAATTTGTCTCCATATTTATGAATCTTCATGAAATTCCATGTCTATTTAGTATTAAAAAATTGTTCCAACAGAACTGCCTAGTATCCCTCCGGCTCTATTTTCACAGGAAATGTCCACAGTTTTCTTGTGCATGAACTACTTTCTAATAATAATAAAAAAAAAAGCCAGGAACAAACATGGGAACTGAATGTCATCTTCCTTCTTCCAATTTTACTATCTTTTTAAGCTGATATTGAATTGTTAGAGGTAGCATTTTTTCCTTTTCCTTTCCTTTTATTTGACATCACTGATCAGGTTCCTTCAACTTTATTAAATCCACCATGTGTATGTGGGTGCATGTGTATTATATATGAGAAAAGAAACAGAAAGAGACAAAGAAAAATGCAGACAGATAAAAGAAATAAAGAGACAAAGAAGCAGGGAAAATACACAGAAAGTCAAGAAGACAGAAAATGGCAGAGAGAAGGGAGAGATAGAATGAAGGAAAAGGGAAAAAGAAAGAAAATAAAGAAGAGGGGAAAGAAGAAGAAAAGAGGAGAGAAAGAAAATGAGAGGCAGAAAGAAAAGAGATAGAAGAGGAAAGAATTTGAAAGAGGGAAGAAGAGAATATGAAGATGAGAGAGAGAGAGAGAGAGAGAGAGAGAGAGAGAGAGAGAGAGACAAAGAGCTAGTGTTTATTCTCTTAATTCACCAAATGTTTATTATATAACAGACACTGTGGTGTAGGTACTGGGAATTGGATTTTTTTGTTTGTTTTCGATCACACCTGTGATTTCACTGGTGTAGGACACCTAGAATGAGTAATTTCTACCAGTGTAAATCAGAGTCTATTCTCTAACACCATCTTAAGAGAAATGAAAAGAGGCAGAGTAGATAGAGAATTGCTTTTGAAGTAAAAAAGATCTGAGTTCAAATGTCAATTCTGATATATATTGGCATGGTGATCCTGGTAGCTCATTTAATATCTCAGGAAATTCTCCAAGAATCAGGGATACAAATCTTAAAAGAAAAAGAAAAAGGAAACAGATAATTCTAAAAAACTTACTTTTCATCAAAACAAACATCAATTAAAAAAAGCAAATATGAAATACAGATATAAAGTAAACTCAAATCTATACAAAATAGAGAGCAATCATTTTCTGGGAGGGAGGAAACTACCAGCTACTGGAATCAGGTTAGGCTCCCTATAGCAGGTAGCACTTGAACTAACTTATACAAATAAGGAAACTAAAGACTCTACAAGACAGAATTGTGGAGGATTCTATCCAGGCATAGAAAGAAGCCAACAAGTTCAAAGAAAGACATGGAAACAGAAAACAAAGTATTATGTACAGGGAAAGGCAAGATCACTTTGACTGAACCAGAAAGTATGTTATGGTGAGTTTTCTTTAAGCTTGGAACAATTGAGGGGACTCAGACTGTAAAGGGGTAGTTAACTGAGTAAAAGAACTTCTTGAGCAGTGAGAAGGGACTGGAGGTAGAGAGCCCAAAGAAAACACTATGACAATGTCCTGGGGTAGACACTAGGCCCTGAACTAAGGTGTAGTTAGAAAGGAGACAGATGTGAAAGATAGTGTGGGGGTGACGAATGACGATAAATGAAGGGTAAAGAAAAGCAAAGTCTAAGAAGATTTGCAAACTTGAACTGAAAATCTGTATTATTAAAAGAATGTTGGTGCCTTTAGAATCAGGGAAATTAGATGAAGAACTTAGCTCCTCTTAGCAGTACAGTGATCAAGGATAATTCTAAAAGACTTGTGGTGGTAAATGCCATCTATATCCAGAGGAAAAACTATGGAGTCTTAATGTTGATCAAAGAATACTTATATTATGGGTGTTTTCCCTTTTCTCATTTTTTCCCTTTAGTTCTACTTCTTCTTTCACAACATGCCTAATATGGAAAATTTTTAAACGTGACTGTACATGTATAACCATATTAGATTACTTGCTGTCATGGGGAGGGGGGAAGAAAAGAGGTAGAAAAATGTGGCATCAGAAACTTACAAAAAGATGAATGTTAAAGACCATCTATGCATGTAATTGAAAAAATAAAATAACAAGGGAAGCTAGGAAAAGAGAGAGAGTTCTGTTTCAAACATAAAGAATTTGAAATACCTTTGATAAATATCATTAGAGATGAGGGGTTGGCAGTGGGGGGGATATGGGACTGGAGATACAGAGAACTGGAAGATATAAAGTTCTAGGAAGCCTCTTCATTGATATGATTGTTGAACCTATGTGGGGTAACAAGTCATGTGATCCTGAAGTGAGAATGTATGAGAATACATTGAGAATGAGAAGAGGATGCAAAATAAAGCCCTAGGGTTTATATACACATGAAGGGATAGGACACAAATGATGTAAAGGATCCTTTACAACATATAAAAGAAACTGGCATGGTTCCTGATCTCATCTTTGTGGGAAGACATTCTTACACGCCTTAAAGAATTAGTTAGGAATCATTGCTAAGACTATACACAATACAGTGAAAAATTGAATATAATTATATTTTAATACAAAATGGGAAAAATACAGTATGGAGATGGTAGCAGTCAGGAAGGGGAAGATAATCACTAGAGTTGTCAGAACAGGCTTCATAGGGAAGGTGGGATTTTAGATGATCCTTAAGGAATGTTTAAGTAGGAAAAAACATCTAGGTAGGTGAAACAACATGAGCTAAAACAAAGTGGAGATGAGTAGGCTACAACAAACAGCATATGTTGGAATTTCTGGTGAAAATGGCTAAGTGGAATGGAAGAAGGAAGTCCAGTTACCAAAATCTATGCTAGGAAAAAGTCTAAAAAGCACATCAGAAATCCAATGAGAAATTGATTGAGTTTTTCTTCCCCAGAACTGCTGAAAAAAGACTACCAGAGACCCAGGGACAATAGAAAAGGGCGTATCACCATCCAAACCAGCTGAGTCTTGTAACCTTTCAGTACCAAAGAGACAAATGACCCTGCAAGGCTGTGGTCAGAAGCATCAAAAGGAGAGGTTTTCCATTTCTACTCAGAAAGCCCATAGGAAGTGTGTACAGTAAATAAAGCATTCTGGCAAAGGATGTAAACATATCCTTTTTAAAGTACATCATTAGCCTTAATTAATCTAATTTGTGAATCTGAATTTACACATATGGTATTTGCTTAAATGAGGCACATTTATACAGAGCTGTAACTTGGGACCTTTTCCAAAGGGGACTAAAATTTATATGAGAACACTGATAATGATCCTTTGTCTTCAAAGAAACAATCCATCTAGTTAGCAACATATATTCATACTCATATTGTTTCCCCACACACACAACTGCCTCACCCAGCTATGCTAGGGGGTCTCTATTTCCCTACAATGTTCTGTATTTCACTCAACCCTGATTGAGAGGTGACTTCCTACCACTTGTCCTGTGTATGATTTGGGGTATGCTTCCCAGACACAGACAAAAACCACAACAAAACAAAACAAACAAAACTGGTTAATGCTCTGTTACCTAAAGGCAGTTCTTGATCATCAGACAACCAGGTGACAGACTGGACTTGAAAGTCAGACTTCAATTTAAATTCTTCCTTAGACTCTCACATGCTGTGTAAATATGGAAAAATCATTTAACTTCTCTGTGCCTCAGTTTCCCCATCTGTAAGGATGTTGGATTGATGACTTCCAACATCTCTTCCCACTTTTTATGACCATTCCTAAGATATCAGTTTGTTTCAATATGTGTATTCAGGAAATATTATTAAGTGTCTCTGGCTACTATAAGAAAAAGACAAGTTTTTACTCTCAAGGAGCCTACTTTCTACTTGATGGAAATAATATTTGCATGTTGTTAAATACAAATTGTATTCAAACAAATACACAGTAACTTTGGAGAGAGGAATGCTCAATAGATGAGGAATGTGTCGTTAAGACTTCCTATAGGAGATAGTACTTAAAGTGAGTTCTCAAGGTGGGTAAAGATTCTAAGGGAGTGTGGGAAATCTTTATAGTAATAAGGGACAAGAATCCTGAATAAAAACATAGAAGTAAAAGATCAAAATGTCTGTACAAGGCAGTGGGGAACCTCGGGTAGGTAGAGTGACTGGAATATAGATTAATATGAGGGGAAGAAATGTGAAATTAATCTGGAAAGATGAATTGGTGTCAGATAAGGAAGGGTTTTAAATGTCAAATAAAAGTTTATATTTTACCCTTTTCTGGTTCAAAAGGAATCACTCACTAAAAATCAGTTTGGCAAGGGTATGGAGGATAGACTAGAAAAAGGGGAGAGATTTCATGAAGGAAATGCATGGGAGAGCCCAAACTTTAGGATAAATTTTCTTTTTTTTAGAAAGATTTTATTTATTTTGAGTTTTACAATTTTTCTGCCATTCTTGCTTCCCTCCCCCCACACCCCACAGAAGGCATTCTGTTAGTCTTTACATTGGTTCCATGTTATACATTGATCTCAGTTGAATGAGATGAGAGAGAAATCATATCCTTAAGGAAGAAAATAAAATATGAGATAGTAAAATTACATAATAATGGTTTTTTTCATAATTTGAAGGTAATAGTCTTTAGTCTTTGTTCAAAGTCCATAATTTTTTCTCTGAATACAGATGGTATTCCCCATTGCAGAGAGTCCAAATTTGTCCCTGATTGTTGCACTGATGGAATGAGTAAGTTCATCAAGGTTGATCATCACCTCCATGTTGCTGTTAGGGTATACAGTGTTTTTCTGGTTCTGCTCATCTCACTCAGCATCAGTTCATGCAAATCCTTCCCTGAATTCTCATCCCTCCTGGTTTCTAATAGAAAATAATGTTCCATGGCATACATACAGCACAGTTTGTTAAGTCATTCCCCAATTGAAGAACATTCACTTAATTTACAATTTTTTGCTACCACAAACAGGGCCACTATAAATATTTATGTACAAGTGGTGTTTTTATCATTTTTCATAATCTTTTCAGGGTACAGACCCAGTAGTGGTATTGCTGGATCAAAGGGTATGCACAGTTTTGTTGCCCTTTGGGTATAATCCCAAATTGCTCTCCAGAAAGCTTGGATAAGTTCACAGCTCCATCAACAATGTATTAGTGTCCCAAATTTCCCACATCTCTTCCAGCACTGATCATTGTCCTTTCTGGTCATATTGACCAGTCTGAGAGGTATGAGGTAGTATCTCAGAGATGCTTTAATTTGCATTTCCCTAAAAAGTAATGATTTGGAGCAATTTTTCATATGACTACTGATTGCTTTGATTTCATCAGCTGTAAATTGCCTTTGCATATTCTTTGACCATTTGTCAATTGGGAATGGCTTGCTTTTTTGAAAATTTGACTCAGTTCTCTATATATTTTAGAAATAAGTAATTTGTCAGAAATACTAGTTGCAAAAATTGTTTTCTTTTGATCTTGGTTACAGTGGTTTTGTCTGTGCAAAAGCTTTTTAATTTAAAGTAATCAAAATTATCTAATTTGTTTTTAATGATGTTGTCTATCTTGTACTTGGTCATAAACTGTTTCCCTTTCCATAGATCTGACAGGAAAACTACTCCTTGATCTTCTAGTTTGCTTATGTTTTTTATATATAAATCCTGTATCCATTTGGATCTTATCTTGGTATAGGTGTGAGGTCTAATCTAAGTTTCTTCCATGCTAACTTCCAATTTTCCCAACAGTTTTTAATCAAAGAGACTGTTTTTATCCCAATAGCTGGATTCTTTGGGTTTATCAAACAGAAGATTATATAATAATTTCATGCTATTGCACCTAGTCTATTCCACTGATCCACCAATCTATGCCTTAGCCAATGCCAGACAGTTTTGATGACTGATGTTTTATAATATTATTTTAGATCTGGCAAGGCTAAGCCACCTTCTTTTGCACTTTTCTTCATTGAATCCCTAGAAATTCTTGACCTTTTATTTCTCCATGTAAATTTACTTACAACTTTTTCTAACTCATTAATTTTTTGGAATTCTGATTGGTAGGGTATAAACAAGTTTTGTTAGTTTTGTTAGAATTGCCATTTTTATTATATTAGCTTGACCTATCCATGAACAGTTGATGTTTGTCTAGGTATTTAAATCTAATTTTATTTGTGTGAGAAGAGTTTTGTAATTGTTTTCAAAAAATTTTTGTGTCTGCCCTGGCAAGTAGACTCCCAGGTCTTTTATTTTGTCTGAGGTTACTTCTAGCTTTTTCTGCTGTATCTTGCTAGTCATATATAGAAATGCTGAGGATTTTTGAAGGTTTGTTTTATATCCTGCTACTTTGCTAAAGTTGCTAATTATTTCTAGTGATTTTTTAAAGATTTTATTTATTTTGAGTTTTACAATTTTTCCCCTAATCTTACTCCCTCCTCCCACCCCCAACAGAAGGCAATTTGCCAGTCTTTGCATTGTTTTCATGGTTTACATTGATCTAGTAGTTTTTTAGATGACTTTTTTTGGGATTCTCTAGGTATACCATCATGTCATCTGCAAAGAGTGAGAGTTTTGTCTCCTTCCCCATTCTAATTCATTCAATTTATTTTCCTTCTATTATTGCTGAAGCTAACATTTCTAATATGATATTGAATAGTAGTGGTGATAATGGACATCCTTGTTTCACCCCTGATCTTATTGGGAATGCCTCAAGTTTATAGGATAAATTTTCTGAGCTAGACAAGGGGATGGATTTGACAGACAACATGGAAATAGAATTGACAAGAATCAGCAACTCTTTAGATTTAGGGAGTGAGGGAGGATGAGTCTTTGAGTGCAAACCTGGAGAAATGCATAGTGACAACCCTCAAAAGAAAATGGGAAGTTAGGAAGAGAGGGATGAGTATTTGGGAAAAGATTATGACTTGTTTTGGACATGTTAAAATACCTAAGGGCCTGACATTCAAATAATATATGTCTAGTTGGAAGTTGGTTATACAGGAATGAAGATTAGGAAAAATGAATATCTAGTTATAAGGTTTTGGGAGTACTCAAGATGGAAATGATAAGAGAACATATGGAAGCAAAGATATATTGTAGAGAGCCCAGAACAGAATCTTGGACATTCACATTTAAGGAGTGGGACATACATAATGATCAAGCAAAGACTATGTAAAGAACTGGCCAGATGAGTTAAGAGAACCTGAAAAGCATAGGTTATGAAATCCCAGTGAGAAGAGAGTAAATAGGAGACACACTGTTGGCCAACAGCATCAAAGAGAGGTCAATAAAGATGAAAACTGATAAAAGGTTAATGGATGAATGCTAACCTATGTTTGGTTTTTTACCTCTGCTAATAGAAATCAAGTAGCATTTGCTCACTAAATAGGGTGATGTACCATCCACTCTGGAACTGAGCTTGTCAACAGTCTCAAAAACATTAAGAGCTCTTAGAATCACTTGAATTCCCCCTAGAGAGCCTTTTCTCCCAAGATAGAACTTCTCCACATTCCTATTACTGTTTCTGACTAACCAAAGCTTTCATGCTGTTCCTATTGATGTTCCAGAGAATAGAGGGGCAGGGCTATAATCCTGACTCCAACCTCTAGGTTCCAGGTTTCTACCTATGTTCAAACTTCAGAGGACAAAGTGCTTGCTTCTAATAGTTTGGAGAAAATCTATATCTCCAATCTCAAAGAACTGGGGAACCTTCAGCAAATTAGAGTAGATACAGCAGGTGTATTGAAGTAGGGATAAACTGGTCCCAATTCACACTTATGAGCTATGTGATTCTGGGAAAATCATATCATCTCTGGTTTTCATCTATAACATGAGGATATTAGGGGTGCCTAGGTGGTGCAGTGGATAGAGCACCATCCCTGGGAGTCAGGAGTACCTGAGTTCAAATCTGGCCTCAGACACTTAGTAATTACCTAGCTGTGTGGCCTTGGACAAGCCACTTAACCCCCTTGCCTTTCAAAAACTTAAAAAAATGAGGATATTAGTTCAGTAATTTCAGAGATCCCATCCAGTTCTAAATCTATGTTCCAATGACCTCTCTTTTCATGTCAGATTTCAAGAACACATGTAAAATAGTGAGGGGATGGGATAGGAAACCAAGTTCTCCACTACTCCCATTCCTCTCTTTACCTATACTATCATCCAGCTTCTTTCTTTCTCCCATCCTCTATTCCCATTCTTGAATTTTCTGCCTCCTGAACAGCTTTCCATTTTTCTCATGTTCCTCTCTATGTACTATTTTCCCTGAAACAGACACATACATTTTATTCTAATATGAATGCCCCATCTCCCAAGGTCATCCATAATATAACTATGCAGAATTAACAGACCTTTCTGGAGGTAATAAGCTTTACTTATTACTACTACTTACTAGCTATTTGACCTTATGCAAGTCCTCTTCCCTTTCTGGACCTCAGTATATCAGCATTTGTAAAATGGCCTCTAAGCTGGCCTCTAAGGTTCCTTCCAGCTCTAACTGATCCTATGATATTTCACATAGAAATGACTTGGCACACTTATAAACAGACCCAGGTTTGGCTGACCCCATATTTTCTATGACCAGAATTTTGTTTCCTTGATGTCATGAAATGTTTACATTGCCTCTTTTCTTACCTTTCTTACTTTGGGTGTTATTATCTTGTCCTTGGAGATTTTGCTTCTGTCCTATCTGGAATTAGAAATAGCAAATGTACTCTCTGCCATATGCCTTTTCCCCTTTCTCTAGGCAAAATCAAATGCTTAGATATTAATCAATTAAGAGGGGATCACAATTTAAAATAGATTCTGTTGGTTCTGTAGACTCCTGTGCTGTTAGACCTACCAATTTGTGCTCCTTTTTGAAGTAAAGATCTCAATTAAACAGTTAAGTTTCATGATTAAAATTAAGTAGGAAAATTGAAATTTTTTAGGTTTTTGAATATAGGACTTGAATGCTCTTCATGGATTGTACATCATCACACCATCCCTGAGAATTAAGTAATGTTCATGGGGGCAGCTAGTTGGTACAGTAGATAAGAGTGCCAGGTCTGGAGTCAAGAAGACTCATCTTGAAATTAAATCCAGTCTCAGACATGAGGTATGCGATTCTGGGCAAGTCAGTTAACCCTGTTTGCCTCAGCTTCCTCATCCGTAAAATGAGCTGGAGAAAGAAATGGCAAACCACTTGTATATCTGAGCCAAGAAAACCCCAAATGGGATCATGAAGAGTTGGACATGACTGAAAAGTAACTAAACAACAAGGACTATTGTTCTTGAATAATGAATGATGCTGAAAATTATTTTTCACCAAGAATTACTAAAGATAGAAAATACACATCCTGCTTAAACAATGTATAATCATAGAGCCTCAGTGGCTATCTTTCTAGTCCATTCCATATCAGAACACGAGAATATCATCAACAAAATCTCTAAAAAGTGGTTGTCTAGCCTTAACTTGAGGAGTTACAAAAAAATAGACTACAATGAAACAATGTTACACTTTGGAATAGCTCAACACACATATACACTCACATATATACATATGTGTATGTGTATCTTAAATCATGTACCTCATTTTATCGTACTTCATCTTATTGTGCTTCATAGATATTGTGGTTTTTTTAATATGTAGAAGTTTTATGTCAACCCTATACCAAGCAAGTCTATCAGTGCCCCTCTTCCAACATCATATGCTCATATTGCATCTTTGTGTCAAAACCTTTTCATCATTATTATATCTGTTGTGAGTGATCTGTGATCCTTGATGATGCTTTTGTAATTGTTTTGGGGCACTTTGAATGGCCCAGATAAGACTTCACAATTTATCAATAACTCTACAATGATCTTTTAAGTGTTCAAGTGAAAGGAAAAGTAAATAGATGTGATTAACTTTATTGCTTCTTTAAGAAATTGCCACATATACCCCAACAAACTCAAACTACCATCTTGATCAGTCAGCAACCATCAACATTTAGGCAAGACCCTCCACCAGCAAAATGATTATGACTCAATGATGGCTCAGATAGTGGTTAACATTTTTAGCAATAAAATATTTTTAATTAAAGTATGTACTTTTTAAGACATAATACTATTGCACATTTAATAGATTCAGTATAGTGTAAAAATAACTTTATATATATATATATATTAAGAAAGCAAAATATTCATGTGACTTAACTGTTATATTTGCTTTATTGAAGTCTAGAACCAAATATGCAATATTTCTATATATGTATATACACATATATAGGTAAACAGTCATATAAACATATATCTCTAGGATATATTTCATAATAATAGCTCATTACATTGCCCTGAAGTCCAATTCTTCTTCAGGATGAATAGCCCCCAGTTTCTTCAACCAATCTTCAATTAGTCAGGCTCTTGACTATACTAGTTGCCAATCTCTAGACATGAACTGTCTTCCTTTTGTAAATCACAAGTGACAGGTGCTTCTCATCATATGATTATAGGATTTAGAATTGGAATATTCATCTTCTGACTTCTTTCTTTAGGTAAACTAGTTATTTTAATGCCAGAAATCTTCTTCAACCAAGTCAAAACTACTATTTAAAAAAAATCATCTTATTACATACCATTTCAATGAATTTGTAGCAAATATAAAATAGAAATACACAATCTCCTTTTTAACAGAATAATAAAGACTTTACATGTTATCTCTAATTGTTTCAAATAGAAAAAAATCTTCTAAAGATGCTCAGAAAAGTTCAATGCCACTGCTATGCAAATCTCAGAATCAACTTGAAATATGAGATACATGATTATACCAATACTGAAATTTGTTGTAATTTTACCTATTGCTTAGATAAATGCAAATGAATCCCTGCCTAGCCAGCCTGATGTTAATCTCCCCTTACTGCAATTCATCCTGTTACTCATTAATTCAAAAACCTTCACTGGTTTCTGCAATAAATTCATCTCATGACTTCTTGCTTTAAGTTAACACCATCTTTAATATTCCATATCATCCTCAATCACTTCAAAATTAATAGTTCATAAACTTTAGTGCATTTAAAATCATAATTGTATACTCTATTAAGAGTTTTTATAGTTAATAGAAAAATAGTAAAACCAGGATTTCCTGTATAACAGAATCATAACCAATTTCAGACATAATTTTTAATTTGTTGATGTACTCAAGAAAAATATCTTCTATGATTACTTAGAAAGGTTCAGAGCCCAAGGAGTACAAATCTCACAATCAATACCTGTAAGTAATAATATCTACTTATACCAAACTGATTAGTTGGAATTTCACTTCAGGAAATTTCCCAAACAACCTCTTTGACTTTTATCCATTTTCACTGCAACTCATCCTGCCAGATATATCTTCCTTAAAATCTACTTTCAACCTGTTATTTCCCTACTAAAAATAATTTCAGTGTCTTTATGCTTTCTATTATGTTAAAAACTCTTCTGCCTGTCTCCATTATTTAACTTGGTTTGACTTTTCACCACCACCACTTAACATAGCTGCCTGCCACAGACTCAGTGCTTAATAAATATTTAACAACTTGATGACTTTGACATTCAAACTTATATTCTCCTACTCTCTATGTCCTCTTGGTCTAATGGAGATTGACTTTGCCACTGTTCCTTGATCATGCCATCCTCATTCCCACCTCCTACTTCTATAAAGAAGAAAAATATACTGTCTACTATATATGGAATATTTAACATAATGTCATCTGAAATATCCTCTTTGTAGTCCCCAATTAGAACTTACATTTGAACATTATTTTATAAGATTTTATGAAGTAATTTCTCTCAAAAAAATTCTAGGTTAGTTTAGGAGTGTTGTTGTTGATTATTTTGGAGATTTAGAGATAGAAAGACAGAAGATTTTTTAAGGCCACTGAAAAGGCAAATGAATTTGCTCTCTCTCTCTCTCTCCAAGAAGGCAAGCTGCTCTGGATTTTATTATGAAATATAGCAAAGTAAACAGGTTACAGATACTTTTCCTCCCAAAGGGTCAACAAGTACTTAAGACAAAATGAATAACAAAAAGCTAGGCAAGGCAGCCTGGTAGATTCAGACAGAGTCAGAGACAGAGAGGGAGATAAGAAAAGACAGAGAGAGAGCTGACTGGGTCAGAGAGAGGAGATCTAGCCCAGGTTTTATAGCCTGACCCCTTATCTGGGCATTGAGGGCAGAAGAGGAAATCCTATCACCCCTTACCTGACAGAAACCAGGTGGAGGTTGAAGACTTGGGGTAGGGAATGAGGAGAAAAGATATAAATTTACATTAAACAATGAAACAA
Organism: Macrotis lagotis; assembly: GCF_037893015.1. Taxonomy (NCBI): domain Eukaryota; kingdom Metazoa; phylum Chordata; class Mammalia; order Peramelemorphia; family Peramelidae; genus Macrotis; species Macrotis lagotis. The sequence goes on from NC_133660.1 coordinate 81,319,971, forward strand.
TAGGTGTCAATTTACATCCCAAGAGCAAAAATCTTTCCACACCCTTAACAAGATTCCCTGATTTTAGCAGCATTAAAGGATTACAGATTTTGTTGCTGCTACATTCATAATTCTCTACATCATTTCATTGTATTAGTAACCCCACTTTACAGAAGAAGAAACCAAAAACCAAACTCCTAGAAAAAGCTGTCTATGTTCACTGCCTTCTCTTCCTTTACTTTCACTTAATCCTTTGTAATCTGTCTTCTTACCTACTCATTTAACTAAAACTGTTTTCTCTGAAGTTACAAATGAACTTAGTGGACAAATCTGATGGTCTTTTTTTCAGTCCATATTCTTCTTGGTGCATCTGGTTCTGTTGACTTCCCTCTCTCCTCCCTAGGCATTACTACTGTCTCTCCTGGTTTTCCTTAATTTCCTTGGATGATCATCCCCATTCCACATCCTAACTAAGGGTATTACCTAAGACTCTTTCCTAGGTCTCTTGATACACCCTTTCTCATTATGGCCTCATCATCTCCCATCTCTCTTTAGGCTGCCTGGGGTCATACAGATAGTATTCAGTGTCTGTCCCTGGATTTGAACTCAAGAGGAGTCTTCCAGACAGAGAACTGGCTCCTGACATTTCTATTTCACAGTATTTGTAGCATCTTTTTTCTCAATTAGCACTGGTAATCACCCTGATTTAGGACCTCATCACTTCTCACCTAGATTTTGTGACATGCCTCAACTCTCCACTCCATTCCATCTACCATACTGCTGCATATTGCATTTCCTTAAACATGGATGTGACTGTGTCACTTCCCTGCTCTAGAAAAATCCAGAAGCTTCCCATTTTCCCTAGACTCAAATAGAAACTTTTCATAGTATGATCCTAACTTATCTTTCCAACCTGGTTGTTCATTATGCCTCCTTCCTGAAGTGACTAAATGGTGCAATGGATAGAGCACTGAGACTAGAATCAGGAAGGTCTGAGTTCAAATTCAGCCCCAAGACCTTGACTAGTTGTATAACTCTAGGTAGCTTATTTAATTTCTGTCTGCCTCAGTTTCCCCAGGGTTGTGAGGAAGATCATTTGAGAGATAATTGTAAAGCACTTAGCACAGGAGGTGCTTAATAAATAGTTGGATATTTTCCCCTTCCTTCCTTCTTTCATTCCTCTTTTCCTTTTTCTTTTCCTTCCTCCTTTCCTTCCTTCTTTCCAGAATTTGTTTTTCAGCCAAAATGACCTTCTCTCTATTCCTCTCACAAAGAGCTCCCTCTCCTATTGATAAGCCTTTGTAGTGACCCCCTTCCAGAACTGGAATGTGTAGTCTCCTCTCTTCTGTTTCACAGAATCTCTCTCTTCCTTCAGGGTGTAGCTCAAACAACCCTTCTGCACGAAGCCTTTCCCGCTAGTTTTAACTGTATTGTTAATGTTTCAAACTATTATATATTCATATATATATGTGTATTTATATACATGCTGTCTACATTTTTATAGGCACTTGTTATCTCCTCTCTCTCCTCTTATTTGATTGCTTCTCATTTTTTGAACTTCTTTGCCCTAATTTATAGAACAGGATCCAGAACATAGCAGTGTTTTAACACAGATTTATTGATTGATTGTGGTCCATGTGAGTTCTGAGGTTCCTTCCCTCTCACTAATGAGACAGTTCCAAAGAACTTGACTAAATGTTTTTTTTCTCAGGATTTGAGGTGTCTTCATGAGGGGTCATGGGTCACTGTCTACTATCATTGACTCAAACCACCCACTAACTAGTGAACTTCCAAGATAATGAAAATCTTTTTAATCACCATATTCCATCACCTGAGCAACTTAATTTTAATTTTACCATCATCATTTCCTCCTCACTCCTCTCCAAGTCCTCCCTAGGATAATCAATAGGGGACTTATCATCAGGACGATTGCTTCAATTTTGTTATTTGCCTTCCATCAGAGTCCTTGGTTACCCCTGTCCCTCTCATTACAGAGCTGGAGGATAGAATAAAAAGTTTCCAGAAACTCCTTTTAAGGAGGGTTCAGAAGCTCAATCAACTCTTTATTTCCATCAGTTACACTACTTGGCTTCAATTCCACCATCTTCATGGTTACCCTCTCTATCCTTTCCCCTTTTCTATTTCCTTTTATATGTTGTTGTTCCCCATTAGATTGGAAGCACCATAAGGACAGGGACTGTCTTTATCTTGTCAGTCATTATAAATTTTTTGACAAAGTGGCATTTCAAGGGCAGTACATTAAGAGTGCCTCATATAAAATATTCCCCTCAAAGTCTGTGACACACATTTTGACAAGTACACATAGAATCCATGAGGAAAAAGTGAGCCTCAAATTTAGAGAACCCATCTGGCAAGGGAGTTACTCAGGGTTCCTGCTTCTTGGAAGTTCTTTTTCTCCTGTTTTTCAGATATTTAAGAAGTTCCTCTTAAGTACAGTGAGTCTGTCCATCTGACTTTGACTTCTGATGCAAACACTCATTAGCCAATCTGAGGATATCAACTAGAACACCCATGTGAAGCTGTGTTGGGAAGTCCAAAGTTCTGAAGTGTCCAGTTTGCTTCTGTGGGCCAAAAAAGAAGAAGGAGGGGGAGAGGAGACCTGACTCAATCATCTCCTCTTACCTCCACCAGGCAATTTCCCCCATGAAAGGGACTGATCTTCCAGGATACACTTATTCCATCTCCTGCAAATCCATCCCTTTCAGAAGACTTGCTTGACAATTTATTGATGATCCCCAAGTTGTGGCTGAGATTTCTCAGCATAAGATCAGGAATCATACATGAAGTCATTCTAGTTGAAATGTCTTTTCTTGGTTTAGTCGAAGGAATGTAGATAAATTAATTGATGAGGCATCCTATCATTAAGCAAAGTGAAGTTGAATAAAATCACTCACCCAGTCTTCATACATGACTAGTATGTAACAGAACTAGTATACTTACTCTTGAAATTTCAACAGTCTTTCCACTAATTTGAGTTGATTCCTCAAATTTTACCTATCTTTAAGGCCTGACTCAGGTCTCAGTTATCCACATTACCCATACTCCAAGAGTCAACTCAAGTCCAACTCCCCAGTCTTCCAAGACTACTCAAGTTCAAATTAATCTCCTTTTCCTCTCTGAACCTCTACAACTCTGTAATTTTCACCAAATATTTTAGTGTTTATCACATTATTAATTTAGAGGTAAAAGGGATTTCAGAGGCCATCTAGTCTAATATTCTTTTCCAGATTTAAGGAACTTGCCCATGGTCACTCATGAAGAAAGTGACAGAACCAGTACCCAAGCTCAGGATCTTTGACTCTGAACTCCTCACTCTTCATGATGTATCCTAGTGCATATCTAATTGTCTTCACAATTAAAAAATAGTTATGAACTTAATACATGTGAATGTTTTTGTAGACAAAAAAACAGAAAAAAAGCATAAGTATATGTCAAATGTGAATTTCTGTTCTACATGATTCTTGTACACAATTTTTATAATAGCAGCAAAATTGTCCTGCTTTTCTGTATCTACTTTGAAAATTCCTCCTGCTCTCTTCTGTTAATTTTTAAATGCTTGGCTGATGATCATTTTTAAAATTTTGTGTGTGTGAATCACTATTAGTAGCTTCCTATACTACCTCTCTTATCTCCTTCCTCACCCCCAAACAAATAAGGTGTAACAAATTTACATATCGCCTGTGTCTGAAAATGTATGTCCCATCTTTTCCCTCTAGTTATCATCTCTCTGCTAAGAGATGAATAGCATGATTCATCAGTCTTTTGGAAAAGTGATCTGTCAGGTATTGTTGATATTTCTTGTCTTTCTTTGTTGTTTTGTAGTCATTTTATATGTTGTTCTCCTGTTTTTTTTTACTTCAACCTGTTAGTTCACACAAATATTCCAAAATTTCTTTGAATTTATTGCTTTCATAACTTCTCATGATTCAGTAATATTCCATTATATTTATTTACATCATTTGTTCATTCATTTTTCAATTTATGGGCATTCCCTTAGTTTCCAGTTTTTTGAAACAACAAAAATTCTACTATAAATATTCTTGTTTAGCCAAGTCCTTTCCTTTTTCCTTTGATCTCTTTGGGAAATAAATCTTGGTCATGATTTTGATGGATTAAAGAACATATAGACCTTTAGTGGCTTTTGGGGGTACAGTTCCAAATTACTTTCCAGAACATCTGGATGAAATGAGTCTGTCAACAGCAAATTAATGGATTTTTACTATTTTTAAAACAAATTTCAATCTTATATTTGAACTAGCTCATATGTTACTTAAGGAACATGGTAGACATCACATTTTTTCAGCAAGCCTCATGTTGGTTAGAACAGAACTTGGCATCTAGAATGTGCTTATTAAGTACTTGTTCATTGATTAAGTTTTCTTACCTGTTAGGAATATTTTTACTTGAAATCAACAAATGGAGCTGTGAATCAAAAAAGCAAATCCAAGAAGCTAAATAAAATGTTTCTATTTTGCTTCTGTTTCCTCTATCTAGTTCAGACATCTTTGTAACTGTCATACCATTTCCCTCATTCTTCAAATAGGACGCTGCCACATGTATTCGACATCCTTCAGTGGAGAATTGGTCTAAGGAAAAAAGGGGATTTACACTGAGCTCTGGGACTTCTTTCTTGGACTAAGTAGTCCATGAATCAAACCAGTGCTCCCCCATTTAGTCTTCCCCAGTTCTGTGACTTATTATTAATTGTAAATTCCTTGAGAGTAGTGATTTTTCTCACCTTTATATTTGCAATAAATGTCATGATTTGCATAGATAAGTGGACAGATATCTAGTCTTGGATACAAGAAGATAAACACAGGTGCAAGTCTTGCCTCCGACACATAATTGCTTCTGTATCCCTAGAAAAGTCACTTAATCTCTCTCACTGTTCTGGACAACTCTCTAAGACTATAATTGCTGAGAAATTGCTAACCTTATCAAGTAGTTCTATGTCAATGAAATTGCCAGTCTAATCTCTATCCCTTAAACTTAGTTCATTCATTACTCACTCTACCAAGAAAATACAATATATTAAGACCCAAAATGACCAAGGCAGAACTGGAAATTTGCCTTTCTCCCAGAGAATGGGAGAAATGCTACAAAACTTGAGAAGGGCAAATTTTGTTCTAATTTTCAAAAAAGGGAGGAAAAAAGGTGATTTCTTCGATTAGAGAATAATCTTGACTTTGATTTCTGAAGAAAAAATCCTAAAACACAGTATAAGAAGGTTGGGTATTATCAACTAAATCACTTAAAGTCAGCATGAGCTCATTAAGAATAAATCATTCCAGGAGCAGCTAGGTGGCACAGATGATGGAGCACTGGCCCTGAAGTCAGGAGTATCTGAGTTCAAATCTGGCCTCAGATACTAAATAATTATCTAGCTGTGTGGCCTTGGGTAAGCCACTTAACCCCATTGCCTTGCAAAAGCCTAAAAAAAGTCATTGCTGCTTAGATTCATTTGCTTTTTTTTCTGGATTTGTAGACTGATAAAATAGAGACTACCAGGGACAAGACATTTATAAGTCTATCATAATATCCTTGTGGATAAGACAAAAATATGTGAGCTAAATAAAAATATAATTGCAGTAGCTAAATTCGGTAAGTTTTTGCATAAACATCCTAGTGAGTTTTTCTCAATGGTATGTTTTATCTAGGACAGGTAGTACAGATGGACATTGAGTTGAGGGATCAGAGTTGACAAATAGGAGCAGACTGGATTGCTTTCAGGATATTGAAAAACTTCTTTACTACAAGTTTCCTTTGAAAGCAAAAAAATCTGAATTTTAAATTTTAACATTTTTTGCTCTAAATCATTAATTATTAGAGAAATGCAAATTAAAGCTTCTCTGAGGTACCACCTCACACCTCTCAGATTGGCTAGTATGACCAGGAAGGATAATGATCATTGTTGGAAGGGATGTGGGAAATCTGGGACACTATTACACTGTTGGTGGAGCTGTGAACTCATCCAACCCTTCTGAAGAACTATTTAGAACTATGCCCAAAGGGCAACAAAAATGTGCATACCCTTTGACCCAACAATACCACTACTGGGTCTATACCCTGAAGAGATGAGGAAAAAGGGTAAAAACATTACTTGTACAAAAATATTTATAGCAGCCCTGTTTGTGGTGGCAAAGAATTGGAAATCCAGTAAATGTCCTTCAATTGGGGAATGGCTTAGCAAACTGTGGTATATGTATGTCATGGAACACTATTGTTCTATTAGAAACCAGGAGGGATGGGATTTCAGGGAAACCTGGAGGGATTTGCATGAACTGATGCTGAGTGAGATGAGCAGAACCAGAAAAACACTGTACACCCTAACAGCAACATGGGAGTGATGTTCAACCTTGAAGGACTTGCTCATTCCATCAGTGCAACAATTGGGAACAATTTTGGGCTGTCTGCAAAGGAGAGTACCATCGGTATCCAGATAAGGAGCTGTGGAGTTTGAACAAAGTACAAGGACTATTCCCTTTAATTTGGAAAAAAAACAGATATCTTATTGTCTGATCTGGTTACCTCTGAGAATTCTGTTCTCTTTAAGGATATGATTTCTCTCTCATCACACCCAATTTGGATCAAGGTACAACATGGAAACAAAGTAAAGACTGATGGAGTGCTATCTGTGGGGTGGGGGTAGGGGGAGGGAAGCAAGATTGGAAGAAAATTGTAAAACTCAAATAATATCTTTAATTAAAACAACAACAACAACAAAAACTCAGACACTTATGAGCTGTATTATCCTGAATAAATAAATTAACAGCTAAAAAAATTTAACATTTTTACTAGTGATGCTATTTGATAAGGAGACATGGAACACAACTGACTCCAAAGAATTAAAGTAAATATCACATAGTGGACAATGAAGAGGGTACCTGGAGTAGACTCCAATATACAACCAATGAGAAACACCCAAGAAAAAGATGTAAAAGATATTATCAATTGTGTGATAGGAAGAGAAGATGTGACAAAAAAAGAGGATTAATAGATTCAGTATTCCACCAGTATTCTCACCATGTCAGGGGAAAGCAAGGAAGACTTCTATAATACTGGGTGGATCTTGTATCATCAATTTATAGAAGCAAATGAACAACAGTCACATAAGATGTGCATATATAAACAGCCTGAAATATGTGCATCACTAGGCAGAAATCTGGAATCAATGAATTCACTGATCCTTTGGAATATTTGAGAGATGCATTTGGACTTGGTTGAAAGACTGGATACAAAGCAGAAAAGTGAGGGGAGGATAGTCTAATCTTTGTAGGACACTTCTATCAGAATGCCATGGGGTTCTACTACTGGCTCCATTTTGTTCCACACTTAAGTCAATAACTTTGATGGATATAAATCCTACTCAATTTTCAGTAGAAGTAGCTAATGTGCTGAATAACTGAAAATAGATCCAAAAAGAACTTGATAGATCAGATGCATCAAATTTCTGTAAAACTACAAGAGGGATAAAATAAGTTGACAATTTTGGTGAAATACAAATTCATTTTGAATAAATAGTGCAACTCAGAAGACAAAAAAAAGGTTAATTAAATTATGGACTACAGTTAAAAATAAATCCTACCATCCAAACAAATGAGGGAAGGAGGTTAATTAGAATTCCACCATACTCTAGTTACAACACATGTATAGACTATTTGAACTATCCTTGTGGTCAAGATGGAGAGATATGGGCTACCTGATAGCAAAGTTAGGTGGACTCATAACTGGTTGAATGACCAAACTCAAAGGGCATCAGTATCAATTTGAAGAGAGTTTTGTAGTGGCATGAAATGATAATTTATAGCTATTAGAGACTTTAGAAGTTATCAAATCCAACTCTTTCATTGTACATATAACGAAATTGAGATCTAAACAATGACTAATAATTCGTCCAAGGTCACCCAGATAATAACTGTCTGAGACAGGATTTAAATCTCCCTGAACACAAATCTAGCATTCTATCATTTGCCCATTATGTGTCAATTGTGACATATAGTAGTCCAAAAAACTCATGCAATCTTAAAACTGTATTAAGAGAGATACAGAATCTCTCAGAACAAGGGAAGTGATAGTTTCACTCTTCTATATTCTTATTAGAGTTATCTGTGTTTAATTCTGGGAATCACATTAGAAAGGACATGGATGGGTTGATGAACAAGTTAGAAGATTGTGATCAAGAAGGGTAAAAAGACTAGAGATCAGGATACACAAGAAGTATATTTATCCTTCACAAGAGAAAACAGAGATATGGCACCAGTCTTCAAGTTTGTGAAATGAAGAAAAGGAATTTAATTTGTTCTGTCCAAGGGGATGAAAAAGGAGTTGTTAAGGATTTTGTAATGAAGATTTGGGTTTTATAATAAACAATGTAATGTAGTGAAAAGAACAATGGACATGAGGTCAAGGAGACTTGTGCTTAAGTCATGGCTTTGTAGCTAGAGGAAGTTGGTCAGATCATTTACTATGATCAAATTTCTCTTGCCTGAGTTTTCTCATCTTCAGAGTTTTGAACACAATCACTTGAATTGTCCATCTCACAGAATTGTTTTGGGAAAAGTACTTTGTGTTCTACAAGTAACAACCAGTGACAATAATAAACCCATTTTAAGTTGAGGGATTTAATGACCCCTAAGGTTCCTTTCTTTGCAGCCTTAGTAGGTTTATTTTACATGAAAATTTATGAGTTCAAATACAATGCTTTTAGCCCCTACTTAGGAAAATTGCTAATGATCAGACAGAGGTTTAGTTCTCTACCTAAATCTTTGCATTTATATCCAATTCTAATTAAGATTTGGCTTCTCTTCAATTCAGGCAAAATCAGGTTACTAGTAATGTTTGGATAATAAAACAGCAGTTTATATTATAGTGTCTATTGATCAATAGGAAAAGGAGGGAAAATTTAAGGAAAAAAAGACTAGTCCTTAAATAGGGAGTTATACCATTGGCATTGGTTCAAGTCTTTTGTTCTGAGATGCTTATAAAGATGATGGCTTTCTTCAATATTTCTGCCACATTTTGGTCCTTTCTTCTCTTTGCCCTTCTGCTAGCTGCTCTGGGTTGCTGGTTCTTGGCTCAACCCTGAATGACCCTACTCCTTGCTCTCCATTTTCAGATCCTCTCACCTCACTTTAAAGTAGGATTAAATAATCAATGGAGCCCCCATTGTTACTGTATTTTTATAGAAACTAAAAATAACTAAACATGCAATAAACTGTGTCTAGAAGTAAACTGGACATTAGAATATTGTAAAGATTATTCCTTCTGGAGTATGGGCTGGATTAGATGACCTGATGGTCCCTTTCCACTCTTTAAGATGTCATGATTCTATAAAAGGGAAAGCATGTGACATTGGAAAATTATCCCTATTGGGTTCTCCAATGCCTTGAAGCCAGTCTCAAATTTCCTGATTGGTTTCAGTGCTAAAATGGTACTCCTGCCTTCAACATGGGCCTTCAAAGTAAATTTAGACAGTTTTCTCAAAAACTAGTAGTACCAGTTTTTGACTATTGGAATAACTACATAAGAGTCCTGATCTTCTAATAGAACCAGATGAAATCTGTGCTTCAAATTTTTAATTTAAAAGAATCCACTTAGAGCATTTTGAACATAAGTTGGAGACTGTTACAGTGTCTTAAGGGAAGGCATCTAAACTGTTTTTGTTAAGTATTAGACTGACTCACAAATGTGCACACTATATCTTTGCAACTTTTTTTGTCTTGTCTAGTCAATAGAACTTCAGTATACAGTATGTGAAGTGTGTCAGTTAAGTTGGTCACACCAGCATCTATCAAGCTTCTTAGTACTTTGTGATTCAGTTAAAAATATGTTCTTTCCCAGACTTGGGCCAAGGTGCTGCATCTGAGGGATATGCTATAATTTGATTTGCATACATTAGAGCACATGTAGGGGAATCTTAGCTTCAGTAGTAACATGACAATGTATATAGTGAAATGTCTTTTTATTATGTGCTTTGAATATTATGTAAATACTTTGCAAGTCTTTCCCTACTCCCATCTCCTTTTTTTCTTTTATTTATTTATTTGTTTGTTTGTTTGTTTGTTTGTTTTGATTTAAGCAATGTTTGGCCTAAAAGAGTAATATGCTTGCTGCTTAATCAAAGGATTAAAATTTTAAAGAAGAAAAAAAAAGGGAAAGCATGAACTCTTAACACATAGGAAATAATCCAGAGAGCAGTAGCAGAGTGTGTAGGGTCAGACCTTCTGTTGGGTGGAACACTTCCTAGAAGCTGTCAAATTACACCAAGTCATATGCTGGAAAACCAGTGGGGTTGCTAATGAAGTCTATTTATGTTCTCATGAACAAAGTCCTTGTTGCAGCCAGCATACAAGAAACCTCTAGCTTCCTATGATTTTTGCTTTCACATTGAGTTCCTATCAATGTAGGAGGATCAAACTTCAGTGATCATTACCCAGTTCTCTAAGAAAAACATCAACATTCAAAACAATCTCATCATCTGTTGTCTACCATCCAAACCCATAGACAGTGGTGACAAAACTATTTGTGTCTGGGGCTCTAGGGAGGGACAGTCTTCTATGGAAGATGATTATTACATTAAGTCCTTGTTCATAGCATGAGTTGAATTTTTTCCTAGCAGCTGTTGTCTTTGGAAAGAACACACAAGGCCTTTATCCTAAGTATTAATCTGTGACCTTCTTTTAATTGTCATTCTGAATACTGAGAAGAGATGGATGGGTATGTGTGTGACAAGGGCAAGGGAGAAAAAGGAATTGGAAGAGAAAGAAAAAGGTGCTGTAAATACTAGACAACTGTTAATTACTCAGAATATCTCTGTATTTCTTATTTCCTTCTCTATCTCTGGCCTTGTTACATACTAACTTATTTATATGTTAATAATACAAAGTGACTTTAGCTTATTTTTTTCTTTATAAAATGTTATTTTTATGATTATTATAGTAATTATCAAAACTAGCTATGTTCTGCTTGAAACAACTGTAAAATTTGAGTATTAAAAAGTTTGGGTCACCTAGCTTCATTCCGAATATTCTAATTCTTCTACTTACTACACTGTGTAATCACTCAGCCACTTGGGGCCTCATCTTCCACGCTTTTGGGACAGCTGGGTGACACAGCATCAGCCAAGGAGTCAGCAGTACCTGAGTTCAAATTCAACCTCAGATACTTGACCCTTACTAGTTGCATGACTCCAAGCAAGTCACTTAATCTTGATTGTCTCATATCCAGGGCCATCTCCAGTCATCCTAATCCATATCTGGTCACTGGACTCAGATGGCTCTAAAGGAGAAACTGAGGTTGGTGACTTAGCACAGCAGCCCCTCACTCAAATCCAATTCATGTGCTTATCATGACATCATCTCCTGTTGTCATGGTCTTCTTCAGGAATGAAAGACAACAAAACAACAGATACTTTACTGTGTGATCCTGGGCAAGTCACTTACTTTTGTTTGCTTCAGTTTCCTCATCTAGAAAATAAACTGGAGAAAGAAATGGGAAACCACTCCAGTATCTTTGCCAAGAAAATCCCAAATGAGTTCACAATTGAATAACTGAATTTCCACTTAAAATATAGGATGACTTCTAAGCTCCATTCTAGCTCTAAATCTTATGATGCAATTGTAAAAGAAATATTTCATACCTCTGCCATCATTATTATAGAGGAACCAACTTCTCTATTGAATCAATCAGCCAGAAAAAGAAAGTAGATAGGAAGAAAGTCTAGAAAGGTCCCTTTTGAAACAATCATTAGGTGGAAAAAAGTCCTTGAACAGTTTTGCAGAAGGAGGTAAAGTCCTTGGATGAAATGAAGTAGCAAGTAAATTTGGCCATGGCCCCATGGATCTTCTATAAAATATGAAGCTAATTGGGAACATAGAGTTCATTTTCTAGCCAGTGCAGAAGAGAGTACAGTGCCAGTCAACCCCTGGGAGAAAATAACTTGGGGAAAAGAATAGAAGACCAATTCTTTCCTCCTACTTACCTTGGTGTTGTGATATTCAAAGGGTCTCCTATAATCCCGGAGACATCAATGATGGTGGCAGTATTTGCATCAGCACCAAGGACCAAATAGATATTTTTAGGAAAGACAACATTTAGACCAGCAAAGACCCCCCCCCCATTAGAAAGCTCAACCATATTTAAGGAAAAATTCAGAAAAAGATTTCCTTCAAATAGGAGCTGTGAGTCACATTTTTTACAATATTCACACACTAACCTTGAGCTCACTTTTCCCTAATCTGTAAAAACTGGTGGGAAAGTGCATCATAAACTCTCTAATTTGATAGGGAATGAAGTGAATAGAATTAAGAGGACAATTTACACAAAGACAACATTATAGAGAAAATATTTTAAAAGACTTTAGAACTCTGACCAAATAATAAACTAGGCATCTGGAAAACTGAATATGGATCCAGGATATTGCCTCCTGTTATAAAGATGATGAACTTAAAATCCAGAATGAGACATTCTTTTTTGGATATGGCAATGTGGAAATTTGTTTTTTGCTAGACTGTTTTTCTGCAAGTTTCTTTTTTGTTTGTTAATTCATTTGTTTTCCAAATGGGGAGGGGACAGTGAGAAGAGAAATAAATGTTTGTACAATTTTTTTAAAGAGATGTAAAATACCCTAGAGATCATTTAATTTAGAAGTGGTTATTGACCGTTTTGTGTCTTGGATGCTTTTGGCAGTTTGGTAAATGAAGCCTGAGAATCCCTTTATAGAAATAATATTGAAATTTAGTTATCAAGACTTTTTTTTAAAAAGCAAGTTTCATAGACCCTAATTTAATAATCACTTTCCAAAATATAACAATACATCAAGGGTCACACACATACACATACGCAGAATAAGTTACGCAGAATAAGTTCCTTGAATGCAAGAATTGTTTAATTTTTGTTGTGGTATCTTCAGATCCTGGCATAGTGACTGGTGTAGGGGTATGCACCTAATAAATGTTTGTTGATTGATTGGCTGATGGGAAAAAAAGTTGTTCAATTATTTTGTGCATACATACCATAGTACACAAAAAAATCAGTTTAAAAAGAAAAAAATGAAGACAAATGTAGCAGAAGTATATGACATCAAACATTACTCATAAAGAATGGCTTTTAATTCAAAGACAAAGAAGCATTAAACAGGGGTGGCTAGGTTGCACAGTGAATAGAGCACCAGCCCTAGAGTCAGGAGTACCTGAGTTCAAATCTGGCCTCAGACACTAAACCTAACTGTGTGGCCTTGGGCAAGCCACTTAACCCAACTGTGTGGCCTTGGGCAAGCCACTTAACCCCACTGCCTTGCAAAAACTTAAAACAAAAAAAAAAACAACAAAACAACATTAAACCGAGAGGACAAAGTCCATTCCCAGAGGACTTAGCAGACAGAACTTCTTCAGTTGGAAGAGGGTAAGATTAATCATGTTGACCCTGCTCACCCTTTATCCCTCCATTCAGTAAACTTCAATAGCTCTCCATGATCTCCAGGATCTCATAATAAATAAAATCCTATACACATGTGAAAAGGTCTGTACTAAAATCTTGATTAACCAGAAGCCTTAGTGAATTAGGGGAGGGGGATAGACTAGTATGGGGTAGCAAGGACTTTGTTCCCCCCTGTGGGAAGTGCTACTGATCCAGGGATCTGGCAAGGGAAATGGTCTAGGAAAGGAAAAGAAAATGACAGAAGTCAAAGGAGGAAATGGGCCAAGTTGCCACGATGGCTATCAAGAGAATAATGAAATAGAACAGTGATGAGTCCTATTTGGCTGGAGCCATGAAGAGGACTTAGTATAATAAAGTTAGAGATGTAGGTTAAAGTTGGATGTAGAAGACTTTAAATCACATTTACTTGAACTTAAGAAATAACTCAAAGTATTTGAGAAGAGGATGGGGGGACATAGTACATGAGTTCTGATTACTGTGGTAGTTGAGTATGTAGGGAAGGGCCAAAAAGATGGAAACCAGAGAAAGAATTGGCAGGGAGAGTGATGAGGGGAGAGAATGTGAAAGTCAATGTAGAGATGGGATTTGCAGCTGATGGAATGTGGCAGGTGAGGGAAAGGGAAGAATCAAGGAATCCAGCCAGGATGACTGAAAAACTGTCAGTACCAACAAGAGAGCTGGAAAAAGGGAAAAGATTTAGGAAGTTATTTTTGATTCTATGTATTTCTCTATGTGTGTGTACAGGTTAATCTCAAGGGTTGATCCTATTAAAATGTACCAAAGCTTTCTTTGTGGGGATATAGATGTTCTGAATGATAAGATTAATGGCACTGACAAATACAATGCAATACTTTTGGGGGGAGGGGAAGGGGAAGGGGAAACAGAAACTTACTTCCTATTAGCTGCAAAATAATCAGGAAGATAAATCCCCAGAATTGCAGTAAAGAAAGTGACTGTGCTGATCTTTGTGCTCTGTTCCTATTCCTATGTTTCCTAAAAGATTAAAACCATTAACTGTAGCAAATAATGTATTTAGGAAAATATAGACAAAACTTTAGAAAATATGGGGAGATTCATTATTAGAAGGCCAGCTCAACAGCTAATGATGTGTTCTGAACATGCCATCTCATGGAGACCCACCTGTTAGGAAGTGAAGAGCTCCTGTTCAGTATAATCAACATTGTTGAAAGAACATATATGCCGAATCGTGGATTGGAAAAATAGTGAATAATTTACTTTAAATGAACTTTATGTGGAAAGGAACAATATTAGAAAAGGTTAAAGAGACAGTGTGACACCAGAGTGTGGAATGAAGTTTACTCAGTAGGCAATATCAAACTCTTCTGAGAAGAGTAGTGACATGGTAATTTCTGCATAAAAAGATCAGTGCTGTAGCAATATATATGAAGGATAATTTGGGGAAGATAGAAGTAGAAGCAGAAAAATCTTCCTAGACAAACTGAAATAATTCAGGCAGAGTGTAACATTGGCTTTCATTAGAAATGAGAGTAGGGGGTGTTAGTAAAAATAAACAGATGGAGATAGTTACAAGAAAAAATTTAGAATCTCCAGGGTATCTTAATTAAGATGACAAAGATTTGAACATAGGAACTGGATGGGTGACAGAAACTAGATCTGGGGCTTTAATCTGTATAGAGAATTATCCTTACAGCATGAATGTATATATAAAACAAATACAAGGTCACTTTTGAGGGGTTGGGAGAAGGCATTATCAACTGTGAGAATTCTGAGCAAAAGCTTCATGTAAAGGTGACTTTTGAAATGGATCTTGAAGGAAATGAGATTCTAAGAGATGGCCGTGAAGCAGGAGTGCATTCCAGGAATGGAGAAAGGATGTCCATGAAAGGAATTGGTTAGGGTTAAAAAAAGATTTGGAACTCATTTATGTAGAAATAATAGTTGAAACTTTAGGAGTGAATGAAATTGCAGAGGAGAGAACAGGGGAACCAAGGACTGAATTTTGGAAAATAACCACCATAAATATTCAGGAAAGGATAAGGAGTTATTGAAGGAGACAGAAAGGTGCAATTAGAATAGGAGACAGAATACAAAGTCTAGGAAGCCTAAGGAGGAGAAAGTTACCAGAAGAGCAAATGTTCAAGAATGTAAAAAGATGTAAAGAGGACAAAATAATATGAAGACAGAATAAAGGCCATTGGATTGATCAGTTATGAAGTCACTGGTGACATTGAGGAGAGAAATTTCAGTGAACTGCTAGTGGTGAAATCTATATTGCAAGATATTGAGTTGAGAGGGTGGGGGATAAGATAGTGGATCCAACAGGTGGAGGCAACTCAAGAAGTCGGGGGAGCAGGAAGATGATGGTATGGTAACTGGATGGAATACAAGGATCAAGGGAAGACCTGAATGTTTGTATTCAGGTAGGAAAGAGTCATTGGAGAGAGAGAGATTGAAGGGAAGATAGGAGCAGAGGGGAAGCTGGCTGGAACCTAGTTCTAGAGAAGATAGGACTCTCTGGGATCAAATGAATGCACAAGTTTAAAAGATCAGGTCAGAATTATTAGACTTCCTCAGACACAGTAAGAAAGGAGGAGAGAATATAGTAGAAGATAATTTTCCTGAAGGGAGAAGTAGTCTTTATTTTCCTATTTGTATTCCCAAGATCTACCACATAATAATTGTTCAATAAATTCTGGTTGATTTACCGGTGATGTTAAAATGCTTTGAGGAGAAGGGAAATTTCCAAGGTTCTACTTTGCAAAAGTGACTTTTGTCTTGGTCTCATGGAGCCTTGCCAGGTCTTTGCCTCAAAATTTTCAAGGGCTACTTGTTGTGCAGCATGATCATGATGAAATTTCATCACTAAGAAACATAACCTCATAAATGTATGGGAACCACCCCAGAAATGGATTGAAGATTAAAAGAAAACTTGTTTGAACCCTAGTTCTTCTGTATACTATCTCTGTGTCCTTTGAGTAAATCAAAGCCTCTGTGGTCCTCAGTTCCTAGACTGCAAAATGAGGGGTGGTCAATGATCTCTATAGTCCCTTCTAGCATTAAATATGATGAATTAAATACTAAGGTATAATAGTTCATTAAACAAGAAATCTTTCATCTTAAAAAGGAGTATTTCAAAATTAAGACTTTTATGATCCTAATAGTATGATTACTCATACCATTTATATGATCAAATTTTTGGCTCAGCATTGTTTGAGAAATCTAAAAACAAAGTTTTTCAAATTTTCAAAGTTTTTCAAATCTTCTGTCTTACAGCAATATATTCTGTCTGCATAAAGTCTTTGTGCCATTATAAATTTTTAGCCTTTTAGACTTTTAAGAAGTCTTTATGTATAGAAAAACTCATCTGACATTTAAAGGCAAATAAGATTTTTTTGTTTTCCTGACAGCTGGCATTGACCAACTATTTTGCTCACCATGGATAGGACACAGATTTCTCATCTGCAATAGCCATTTTTATGGTAACAGAATTCAAAATAAGAACAAATTAGGTACACTTTACATAATACAAATTATTTTAAACTTAAATTTCATTTTAGATTTCATTTCTTTCATATCTGTTGCTTGTGTTTTTTAAAAAGTTTTAATTTACCTAAAGATTTTATAAATCAGTTTTCATAATGATTAATGATTCTTACTTATAGCCCCTAAGTACTTACTAATAAGTTAACCTTCTACAGAGCAGTGCTGTGCAGTGAGGCTTGACACTGCAGATAGAGGATCTGGGGGTCTTCCATTTAACTGCTCATGTGACCTTGGACATACCATTTAACTTTCTGAATCTTACTTTCCTCAGTTATAAAATGAGTTGGTCTGGATAATCTCTCTTCTAGTCTTTATATCTATGGCCCTATTACCTCTATTTCAATATAATGTCATACAAGTAAATAATTAATATAATTATCAAATTATCTGTATTTGCCACTTACCAGATAGTTGTTACCTTTCATTAAATACAAAATCAAGGACAAATAAGAGCTGTATCATGGACCATGAAATGTCACTGTAGTTTCTAGGCAACCTTTATGTAAAAGATAAATGACTGAGGCAAGGGCTAATTGTTGGATGATAAACATTCTTGTTCCCCCCACCCCCACCCCATTCAAGTCACTAGTATATATAGTGTCAAAGAAGACCCTAGATCTCACCGACCCTCTACCATCACCACTATCAAATCAATTAATATCAAACAGGGAGTCGTGTTTGATTGAATTAGAACACCTCATAGAGGTTCCTTAACTCTGAATATGTGGCTGTTTTCTAAACCCCAAATGAAAACAACCCTGTACCAACTGAATGATTTCTCCCACATGCTACCACACCCAAACTAAAGTTTGGAATCATCAGGTAAAATAGGAATCTCTCACTATTTTGATGTTTAAATAATGTCTTGCTCTAATTCTGTTTTTATCTACAAATAAACCAAATATTGACTATATATAAATTCAACAATTAAAGCAAACCCTACAAAATGATATGATTTCTTGAGAAGCAAAGTTTCGTTTTCCTAAAAGTCATATAATATTATTTTTAAAAAATAAAACAAAACTTTTGCTATAATGTAACTGCCTGTCACCTTGGAGATTTGCACAAATTTTATTGACCAATAATGACAAATCTTACTATAAATGTGTCTGTGAGCAAGTCACTCAACCACCCCTAGTCTCAGTTTTCTTATCTATAAAATAAGAAGGTTGTACTTTTTTGAGGTTCCAACTCTAGATCAATGATTATATGATGCCATGAACTTTGCTGAGGATGCCCAGAATTTTATTAGTCATTTTGGCCAGACAGAGACTATCTGTAGAATTGGATAGAAATGGCTCAGAACCCAGATTCTAGCATATATGCTCACTGTGTGATCCTAGACAGGAAACTTAACCTCTCTGGGTTCCAGGCATTTTTCTGGTCTGCAGGTTTCCAGGAAAGCCCTGACCTGCCTAGGCACAGGAAACTCTTCACCAGAAACTTCTTTATAAATGAAATCTCTGGTCCAGTACCTATTATTTTTAGCCAGAGAAGCACATTAGTCTGATGTTCTCAATTTACCCAGATTCCCAGATCATAATTTTTCTGAGTTCTAATACCTCAGTTTATAAACTCCAATTTGGGTTATCTTTTCATGAATGCATTATCATGTATTTATCTCCACTAAAGTTTATCTGCCACTTTTCTACCTACTTTTAGAAAGAAGCTCAAGTAGTTGTCTCGCAATTTATCTCTATCAGCTTGACAAGTCATTACTGGACAAAGCTTAGTGATATCTGCACTCTTAAATACCTCACCACTCATTCTAGCACATTTATGAAGAATAATAACCAAGATTGGTCTCAACACCAGTCCTTCAAGTCTGCTATCAGATGCATTTTTTTTCACTGAATGCATATACATTTCTCTCTTTCTTGTTTTCTATTAAACAATTTCCTAATTCTCCAAATCTCACAGTGACTTTGTATGGTGAATTTCCCTTTTTTTCCCCTCTGATGGTGCCATGAACTGAGTGCAGACCTAGAGTCAGCAAGACTCCTCCTCTTAAGTTCAAATCTGGCTTCAGATGCTTACCAGCTGGGTGATCCTGGGCAAGTCATTTAATTATTTTTGCTTTATTTATAAAATCAACTGGAGAAAGAAATGGCAAACCACTCCAGTATGTTTGCCAAGAAAACCCCAAATGGGGTCAAGAAGCGTCAGACACTACTGAAAGACATTGAAAACAATTGTTTTATTGATAAATTTTGCTATTACATCTCCAGAATTTCTCCAGAGTTTCTAAGTGTAGGTCTGCTTTCCCCAAAGTTATTCTTTGTAAAAAAAAAAAAAATAGAACCCCCCCCAAAAAAGATAAAGGAAAAACAACAACAAATAACAACCCAGTTCCACAATGATGGTTAATGCGAAGTCCCACATTCATAACCTACTTCACCTCTGTAAAGAATGCAAAAAGGTGGTTGTCTCCTTTCTTCTCTAGGGTCAAAGTTTGATCATTATGAATTACACAATGCTGAGTTTCATTTTTTTTTGACTGTTCTTTCAGTTTATATTGTAATCATTAGGCATATTGTTTTCCTAGTACCACTTTCTTCACATTGCATGACTTCCCTTGCTTCTCTGCATTCATTATATTCACTGTTTCTCATCACAAGGTAGGTTTTCATTACATGATTTGTTTTGTCCCAATCGATGGTCATGTTTTGTTTCTAATTCTTTGGTAATACAAATAATTTAGACTTTGTGCAATGTTCTTTTTTAAACCTCTTTAGGGCATATAGGTCAAAGAATATGATCATTTTAATCACTTTGTTTTTATGATTTTTACAATTTTTTTTAGTTTTTTTTTTATTTTTTTGTAAGGCAAACGGGGTTAAGTGGCTTGCCCAAGGCCACACAGCTAGGTAATTACTAAGTGTCTGAGACCGGATTTGAACCCAGGTACTCCTGATTCCAGGGCCAGTGCTTTATCCACTACGCCACCTAGCCGCCCCAATTTTTACAATTTTTACAATTCTAAAATTGACCCAGAAGGGTCAACCAATTCACTGTTCTACAAAAAATCCCATGGCAATTCAGTCCATCAATGATTATTCCCATCTGTTTTTATATTTGCCAATTTATTGAATGTGTGGTGAAATCACAGAGTTGCTTTGATTTGCATTTCTGTTGTTATTGATTTAAAGCAATCTTTCATATGATTGTTTATAGTTCACAATTCTTTTGAGAACATTTGTTTCTCTCCTTTGATCTCTTCCCTGTTGGAGGGTTAACTATTTTTAAATTAACTTTCGGTACAGGACTTTGTTATTGGCTTTCTGAAAGGCTTAATAAATTAAATTAAATCCATTGTTTCTTGCTTGTCTGCAGTTTTATTTAGCCTCTGAAAGAATTCTGACATATATCCTATTTCTTAGCATGTGTATTTATGTAGGTATGTACTTATTTGCATATGATTATTCTAGATACACTATCAGAATAGTCCTTACATTTTAGAGGGTAGAGAGGTACCCCTGTAGGAATATGCCACTTTCCAGTGAAAATTTGTTTAGTTTTTAGCCAAACAAAGGAAAAGTACCTCATTCAGATTTGTTCAGTGCCCCAATTGATAAAATTGTTGGCAAGAATTATCCAGGATACAAGAATTTGCCCCAACTTTAGTAGTAAGGTGTATATCTAGATTTTTCAATAAAATACAGCAGAAGTGCAATAAAAGATTAACATTTAATGTATCATTTTTCTAGATTGATACCTTGTTCCTGCCTATGATTTTGAGCTAGAAGCTCTGATTATGGATGTTTTAATCAATGGAAAAGGGCAAATATAGATGCTCTTTATCCCAAACTGTGGCTTTCTACTTGTGACCACAATGGGTTGCATGGGCTACTGAAAAAATAATTTCTCTCAGACTAAAAAGAGATGGAATGGATAAAGAGATTCTGGAAGGCTAGCAACATTGGAGTACTAGACAAGGAAGAGGACAAGGGCCTAGAAAAGGAGGGGGAAAAGAGTCCTGAGCAGTAGCAACCTGTCATTTAGGCTGGCAAAAATTACACATCTCAACAGACAATCTATTCTATTTCCAGCAACATGCCCAAGACAACTGCTTCTTCCTGAATATTCCTTTGATAATTCCATATTTTGTGTGGAATCTAACTGGGGTTAAAAAGATCTGAGTCAACCACCTGGGTTGCCTGGGATAAAGTTGGTTGTCTCCAGAGGCAAACAGGAAATTAGGCCCTTTCATAACAACCTGGGGCAGCAACTTTTATCATGAGATACTGCTAAACACACACATATAGTCCAGAGTAAAGGGTTTCAAATATGTGGCCCACAACATTGGTCAGATTAAAATGAAATTGAAAAATATTTAACATAATAAAAATATAACAGAACATAGATAATGCTAATATGTGGTTTTCTAAGTCTATGTACCTGTAGGGAATTATTAACTATGATTTAGTGGCCCCCATTTTTTCTTCAGATTTGACAACTCTGGTCCAGTGATCTTCCTCTGGAAATTCAAGATGAGGAACTCACATATTCTTGGTTGTTCTTGGACAATTCTTTTGATGAACTAGTGAAATAAACCTTAACACTGGAATATGATAAATTTCTGTCAGATCAAATCGATGAATCTAATAGAATTGATAGAGAATACTTAACTATGGTGGAAAAGAGGACTGTGAAGTATTTATAAATGTGTCATAATAGAGGGTTTGATTTGCAGTCAGGAAGATGAGTTCAAATTAGTCGCATAGTGGTTGTATGATCCAGGTTAAATGGTTTAACTTCCTCAGCTGATTTCCTACATATATATATATATATATATATATATATATATATATATATATATATATATATATATATATATATATATATAATAGGCTCAATGTTAGTCTTAGAGCAAAGAGGAAATTCAAGTCTTACCCCTCACTTTTCAGCTCTGTGAACCTGGACAAATCATTTAGCAATTCAGCCTTTCCAGGACACTCTTGGAACCTTGTTTATTAGTTGCCACTGTGTATCAGTCAAAGAGGTTTCCACACCAGATTTCCTCATACTTATGCAATCATAAATCCTAATCCACCCTTACCTTAAAAAGAAAAAAAAAGAAAAAAGAATCTTACTCCCCAAGGGTTGTTTTATTTCTCTAACTTAGTACTGGAAAGCACCAATCCCAAGACCTTATTTTAATCCGCATATACCTCCAGAGGGTTGGTAAAGCCCTAAGAGTATTATTAATAATAATAGATAGCAGAATACATCACAGCTCTGCTGAAGCCCTCCCCACTCTCCTATATCCTTTTTCCATCAAAACACATCCCAAATAAGTCTCTATTGTAATAAGATCACCAGCCCAGTTAATCCAGGGTGTAATATCCAGGATCAGTCACAGCTCTTGACTCTGAGACCACATATCTGGTTTGGCTTTTACATACCAGCAAGTAGTATCTGTCACATGTGTGTCAGAGGTTTCCCCTGTCCCTATTAAGATCTTTTTCCTGGCTTTTTAAAAGTGTAGTGCTCAGCTGCACCCAAATTGACTGCAATCTTCTTCAAGGTGCTAAAATGACCTCCCAAAATAACCACTCCACATAGATAGTACATAATTGAAACACATGTTCATTCTGCAATTTTCATCTCTGGCATAGGCACTAGAGCATGGTGACCCACCATAACATCAGTAAGAAGTCTGTGAATTTGGACCGAAACCAATTCTAAAATAAGTTTCTTACTGGCTGACAGCTGGAGCTGGCCAGCTGACCCTCACCTACATAGTTTGTTTGTTTGTTTGGGGAGCACGAGGAAGGACAGTTAAAATAGTTTTTCACTCCTGGGTTGAGATTTTTTGGCCCCAAGTCATCCAATACTTTCTTCTCCCTTCACCCCCTTAATTTTGATGTAGAGTTATTTCATTGGAGTAAAGGAACCTGGAGACACTGAGAAATTATGACTTGTCCAGGGTCACACATACAACCTCAGAAAGGATAACTTGCCCAGATTCTAGGTCCCTGAGAGTAAATGACTTCTCCAGGGTCACACAGTAGCTGGCTTGCCTGAGTCACTGTGAGTAAATGACTGGGCCAGGGTCACCCGACACCTGGATGACCTTGCCCAAAGTTACACTAGACCTGGGTCAAAGAGATTCATTGATGACCTTGCCCAAAGTTACACTAGATCTGGGTCAAAGAGATTCATTGATGACCTTGCCCAAAGTTACACTAGACCTGGGTCAAAGAGAGTACTCGACTCTGCCAGGGCCACACAGCGCCTGGATGACACAGTGTTCTTGCCCAGGTCACATCCCCTTGATGGCACTGACTTCAAAGGCTGGAATAGCATCTTGAACCCTGGAAGGCTAAGCGGCTTGCGCACAGTCGTCCTTGGCTAAGGCGTATCACGGGCAGCCTTGACCCGGCTGTCCCCGACTCCGGGCCGATCCTCTCTCCCTTCCTCCCTTCCCCCGAAAATCCATCTGGTGTCAGTGGCTCAGCCTTCTCCCGCTGAGGCTCAGCTGAGTCCCTGCTTTTAAAAATAGCCGGTGCGAGGCTTGCCGCCCATCCCCCGTCCCGCCCCCCGGACCGCGGCCGCTGGGGGGGTTTCCGTGCTCCCAGCCTCCCGGGAGGGGGGCAGGGGAAGGGGGACACGGCCCCTCGCCCTGCCGAGGCCGGCTCCTCGCGCCCGGCCGCCCGCGGCCCGATGCGCCCGGGACCCGGGGCCCCGGCATGTCGGGGTCCGCAGGCATCCAGCCCCCGGGGGCCGGGAGCGAGGCTCGGCAGATGCTCCCCAAGAGAAGGCTGGAGGGCGGGGAGCGGTGCCCGCCCAAGCGCAAGGCTCGCTGGGGTCTTCTGACCAGCCAAGGTTAGTAGAGCGGCTCCCTCGGCACTCCCGGCCCCGCGGTCCGGCCCGCACGCCGGCCCCGCGCCGGGGACGCGTCCAGCCTGGGCCAGGGCTGGGGAGGCCAGCACGGTCCGTGCCCTGGAGGCCAGCACGGCCAGTGCCCTGGAGGCCAGCACGGTCCGTGCCCTGGAGGCCAGCACGGTCCGTGCCCTGGAGGCCAGCACGGTCCGTGCCCTGGAGGCCAGCACGGTCCGTGCCCTGGAGGCCAGCACGGTCAGTGCCCTGGAGGCCAGCACGGTCCGTGCCCTGGAGGCCAGCACGGTCAGTGCCCTGGAGGCCAGTACGGTCAGTGCCCTGGAAGCCAGCACCGTCCCTGCCCCGACTTTGCTCCTTTTTGCATTCCCACCCGGGGAAGGAGCATCAGCTGGTTGAGCCTCCCCTCCCTGGGGGCGCCTGGGAGGAAGGTTTGTGGCCAACTCTCTGCATTCCGGCTCTTCACCCTCCTGTTTCTGGGGCGCCTTGACAGGGAGCGAGGAGAGCGGTGATCCCCCTCCTTCCAGGACCAGGGGGCCGCCTAAAGAAGGGGTCCGGGTAATTTAGATTGGGGGGGGAGAATATTTCAGTGATTGCCGTCCCACACAGTCTAGAGTAGAAGTTCCAAACAACAACAGTAACAACAACAATAATATAAGGCTTATAATAATGGATGAATAAAGACCGTTGAACAAATTAGGGAAATGTGATTTCAGTGAGACCGCTATTTTCAAAAAACAAAGACCATTATGAAGTGTTGTCTATTTCAGGAAAAAAAACAGTGAAATGTTTGGAAAAGACCTAACTGGGAAATGATAAACTATTCAAACAAATTCAACAATATTTACACAATGGTTTGAAATGCCACATGACACTTTTATATTTAAGATTGTTAGAGGGGATTACAGAACAGCCGTGCTTTTGTTGTTTTTAATCGATGGAAAGTATTATTTGCTTTGGGAAATTTGGGATACATGATTTGCCTAGGGAACTCTGCATATAGAAACACACTGCTCTCATACATACAAATCATTCATTTCTTTCAAATTCTAGTCCTAGAATGTTACTTGCTTCAGAGATGCTACAGAGGTTAAGTGACCAGCCCAGGATCACACTGATTGTATACATGAACCTGAATAATATTATGTTTTTTTTCCTGTGCACAAAACATGTTTTTAATATTAGTTGGAAAAGATTAGCTCACTTCATTCAAGTTCTTAAAAATGTGCGTCATTCATTGGGTGGCCTTCTGGTAATGTTTATGATAATGACAGTCATGAGTTTTTTTATTTTTATTTTTTTCTTTTTCATTTCCTTACCCTCCTATTTTAAGGATTACAGAAGGATGAAACCAAGTAAATTAACATAAGGGGAAAACATTTAAAGTTCAAAAAAAGCTAGAGGAAAAAGTATAAGCACAATATAGCTTATGTAATTTTCCATGGGAGAAAAAATAAAATTAAATGAGCATGAAGAAAGATGAGTCAGATTTGAGGGATATAAAAGTTTGTGTGTATCATGTGAATGTATGTATGTATTGACACAAGCAAATCACAGGAAGAATTCATGTAATTTTCTATGGGGGGAATAAAATAATTGAGGATGAAGAAAGAGATGAATCAGATTTTGGGGGTTCCAATTAGATTATAAACAAGAGGTAGTGGGGACAGCTAGGTGTCGCAGTAGATAGCACATTGACCCTGGAGCCAGTGGGACCTGAGTTCAAATCTAATCTCATTCACTTAATAATTATCTAGATGTGAGATTTTGGGCAAGTCATTTAATCCCATTGCCTTGCAAAAATCAAAAAATAAAAGAAGTAACATAAAAGGAAAGATCTTTGTTTTATTTAGCCTTCCTCTGGACAAATGAACAAGAAACATACTGAAAATGATTACTCCAAAATTTTTGTATTTCAAAAGGGTTTCAGGGAAGCTAGGTGGCGCAGTGGATACAGCATCGGCCCTGGAGTCAGGAGTAGCTGAGTTCAAATTTGACCTCAGACACTAAATAATTACCTAGCTGTGTGGCCTTGGGCAAGTCACTTAACCCCATTGCCTTGCAAAAACCAAACAAACAAGCAAACAAACAAATAAAGGGGGTTTCAAATAACTAAAGTAATAATAAAATAACGTCACAAAGCCCAGATATCCAATTGTGTTCAAAAAGACTGACAAAAAATTGCCATTATTTTGAAAATATCAATATATACTTGACATCAAGTTGTAAAAAACTGTTAAAACTGCAACACACAGTCATCTAACCATTATTGTTTAGGAGATGACCCACTTTTTTTTCTACATTCATTCTACAAATAGTTAATAAACAAATCAAGGCACTGTACTTGGGTGGTGGGAGATACTTTTTAAAAACAGTAATCCTTTCCCTTAAGGAGCTTACAATCTAGAGGAAGGCAAAGATATATACATACATATTATATATAAACTATATACATATATATAAATGCATATTTTATTTATAACCTATATGCATATAGAATATCAATAGATGGCAGGACAAAGATCACAGGACACACATGTATGTGGATGTGTGCATGCATGTAGTAATTGTTACCCAAAAAAGAGGTATTGGGGGAAGGTGAAAGGAGCTAGCATTTACTGTGTTTACAAATATTATCTTGTTTGATCTGCATACAACCCTGTGAAGTATTTCCCCATTTTAGACCTGGGGAACCTGAGGTAAGGTTAAGTGATTTGCTCAGGTCCTATAACTAGGAAATATTTGAGCTTGACTTTGAATTCAGGTCTTCTCTGGATCTTCCTGATCACACTCTTATCTACTGCTTCATCTAGCTTCCTATGAGGTTCCTGAGGATTTAAGGAAAGGCTTCAAAAAGGGAAGGATCATTTCAGCTAGTTCTTGAAGAATACTTGCTATTTTCAATCTTTTTTTTAAGGTTTTTGCAAGGCAAAGGGGGTTAAGTGGCTTGCCCAAGGCCACACAGCAAGGTAATTATTAAGTGTCTGAGGTCAGATTTGAACTCAGGTACTCCTGACTCCAGGGCCGGTGCTCTATCCACTGCACCGCCTAGCCACCCCCAATACTTGGTATTTAACAAGAAAAGAAGGTGATCCAGGTGGAGGAACCAGCAGGAACAAAGGTGTGGGAAACACAAGCTCTGGGTGTGTGTGTGTGTGTGTATGTGTGTGTGTCTGTAAATTTTGCTTAATTTGACAAGAGGTTACACAGAGAGAATGAGTGGGATCCAAAATGTGTCCAATCTTGAATTTTGTAGCAAAGGGCCTTGGACTTTATATTTTTGGAGAACCAATGAGACATCTATGTGGGAAGT
Organism: Macrotis lagotis; assembly: GCF_037893015.1. Classification (NCBI taxonomy): domain Eukaryota; kingdom Metazoa; phylum Chordata; class Mammalia; order Peramelemorphia; family Peramelidae; genus Macrotis; species Macrotis lagotis. The sequence goes on from NC_133660.1 coordinate 81,347,086, forward strand.
AACACAATATGGTATGTTACTACTCCTATTATGACTTGCTTGCACCAGAAATGGGGACCAGAAAGAGACTGAAGTACAGTCATGGAATAATAAAAGGTCTGGCCTTGGATGGTTATAATTTTTTTTGCAAGAGGACAGTATGGTTTAATGGGAAGACCACTCTGCACTGGATGAGAAAACCTGGACTCTAACCCTATTTCTGCCACTCACTACTTCTGTGATCCTGAGCAAATTATTAAACTTCTCTAAAACTATTTCTTTTCATCTATAAAAATGGGATAACAATACCTGAATTTCCTCTGCCTTTCAAAAGTAAGGGTTATTACTTAATTATTGGGGGTTCCCAAAAGTTTTTGTTTATGTAAGTTATATCTCTTTTACCTTATTGGGAATTAAAAACTGACATTTTAAAAATTAATTCATTTAAAAATAATCCATTTTTGTTAAACTTTAAAATGAAAAGCAGTTATATTTTAAAGAGCTTCAGTAAGAAGAGTGGCATTCTAAAGTATATTTTTGCAAATCTCTTTAATGTTTGGCTTAATAGAATGTGTAGCATATCCCTTTCTGCATTCAATCTGTTGCAATATTTTTTGGGGGTGGAAGTTTATGAAGAAAATTTGGCTTGTGAGATATGTAATTGGAAATAGGAGTGTTTCAATAGCCATATAATGTCTTCATATTATTTGGAAAATAATTTTGAACTTCCAGTCTCCCCTCCAACCCCAAAAGGATATCTGAGATTCCTAGGAAGTCCACAGAGCACACTTCTTGAGAACCAATGATATTTAATTGCTATTTTTAATTTAATAAATGATATTTAATTGTTATTAGAAATAATTTCTAATCCAGCCTCAGACACTTAACAATTGCCTAGTGGTGTGACCTTAGGAAAGTCACTTAACCTCACTGCCTTAAATAAAATTTCAAAAAAATTTCTCCTGCCCAAATCCATCACAAATAGAAGCTAGTTTTCTTTAAATAATCAGAGGTTTGTGTGGGGATAAATCTGATAATTTGGTTACAATGAAAGTTGGATTTAGCTGTGCATTTCAGCTCTCCAGAATGGAGGATTTCTCTATTTTCTGGTAAGGATTTTTCAGGTACTGCTCCCCTTTGACTTAAAGTCATAGTTTATTTATTTGATTTTCTTCTTTCAGATTTAACAGAATAAACTTATTTACTATTTGTTCTCTTCAAGAGAGTTTAGTAGTTGTTTAGAGTGGTAAATAGAAAGTCAGAGAAACAAAGCACTGATTATAATAAGCTGAACCTTCTCTTTCACACCTGTACAAATCCCAGTGGCATTTCTGATTCCCCCTAAAATCCACAGATTCACATTTGAACCAGTATCAATGACAAGAGCTTATTTCAGTAGCAACAGTGGTGGAAAGAGGACCTCCTAGCCTGTCTCAATTTCTCCCCACCCCCGTTCCTTCAGGATGTTGCCTCAGTTCTCACCCTCCTTTCCTTTCTCCTCCACGGCAGATTCAGTCAAACATATGCAACAAACTGAATTATGAGAAGGTGAAATGAAAGAGCAGATATTAAATACTATTTTTCCATAGGGTTTTCAGGACTGGGGGACAGTCTGCAATCTAAACTTCAGGGACAGTTGCCACATAATTAAACTTCTAGGTCTGCCTGGGATAAATATGAGATATAGGCTTGAAACTGGGTGGGTTTGAGGTTTGTAGTGAATTAGAAAAAACTTCCAACCAGAATTACGCCATGATCCTGCTGCTTAAATGAGAAACAATCACGCCACAGCCTCTTTTGGTAATGGACCAGGTGATGGATTGCAGGTCCTCATTAGTAGTAGAGGTGATGGAGTTGTCCTGATCAATAGGATTTTTTTTTCCTCAGCAACAATGTGGCATGTGGTGGGAAAAGTTAAGTTTGAAGTTAGTAAAACCTAGGTTCAAATTCTGCTTCTGAGATTTTTCAGTGGTGTGACTTTGAATAAATTCTTTGCAGTCTGGTAGAGTTCCACAAACTGATATTCTGTCTCTGATTTTTTTAAAATTAAATATTTTATTTGTTTTTCTAACTATATGCAATGGTAGTTTTTACCAATCTTGTTTTTTCTGCAAGATTTTGAATTTTACAATTTTTCTCTCTCCCTCTCTTCTCTCCCCCCTCCCCCTGACAGCAATCTGATATAGACTCTATATTTATAAACATGCTAAACATGGATGGATATTGAACATATTGTGAGAGAAGAATCAAATCAAACGAAAGAAAACACTAAAGAGAAAAAAATGACAATACATAAGACAACTTTTAAAAAGTGAAGAGAGGGGCAGCTAGGTGGCAAAGTGGAAAAGAGCACTGGCCCTGGAGTCAGGAGTACCTCAGTTCAAATCTGACCTCAGACACTTCTAAAAAAAATTGAAGATAATAAGCTTTGGTAATCATTTAAACTCCATAGTTCTCTCTCTGGCTATGGATGGTATTTTCTATCATGAGTCTTTTAGAATTGTCTTTAATTCTTGTACTGCTGAAATGAGTAAGTTCATTATGATTAATCATAACCCCATGTTGTTATTAGTGTATATGATGTTCTGGTTCTGCTCATCTCACTCAACATCAATTCATGCAAGTCTTTCTAGGCTTTTCTGAAATCCCATCCCTCATAATTACTTATAGAAAATAGTCTTCTATCACATACGTATACCACAATTTGTTCAGTCATTCCCTGATTGATAGGCATCCCCTCAATTTCCAATTCTTTGCCATCACAAACAGGGCTGCTATGAATATTTTGTACATGTGAGATTTTTATCTCTTTTCATGATCTCTTCAGGATCAGACCCAGTAGTGGCACTGCTGAATCAAAAGGTATGTCTTTGAGCATATTTCTAAATTATTCTCCAGAAAAGTTGGATCAGTTCACAGCTCCACCAACAATGCACCATTGTCCCAGTTTTTCACATCTCCTCCAGCATTGATTATTTTCCTTTCTGGTCACATTGATCAATCTGAGAGGTGTGAGGTGGTACCTCAGAGATGTTTTAATTTGCATTTCTCTAATCAGTAACAATTTAGACCAATTTTTCATATGACTATGGACCACTTTGATTTCCTTGTCTGAGAATTGCCTTTCTATATCCTTTGACCATTTATCAATTGGGGAATGACTTTTTAATAAATTTGACTCATTTCTCTATATATTTTAGAAATGAGTGCTTTGTCAGAAATACTAGTTTGTAAAAATTATTTCCCAACTTAACTACATTCCTTTTAATCTTAGTTGCAGTGGGGCTTTTTGGTAGGTAAACGTTTTAGTTTAATGTAATCAAAATTATCTAGTTTGCTTTTTATAATGTTCTCTATCTCTTCTTTGGTCATAAACAGCTCCCCTTTCCATAGATCTGACAGGTATACTATTCATTGTTCTCCTAATTGACTTATAATATTACCTTTTATGTCTAAATCCTGCACCCATTTCAACCTTATCTTTGTATAGGGTGTGAGATGCTGGTCTATGCCTAGTTTCCGCCAGACTATCTTCCAGTTTTTCTTGAAGAGTGAGTTTTTACCTCAGAAGCTGGGCTCTTTGGGTTTGTCAAACAGTATTTTGCTATAGTCATTTACTGCTGTCTCTGTCTGACTTTGTTCTTTTTGAAAATAATAACATATACAAAACTTTCTAAAGGTAAGACAGAAGTAACATTATCATGTTTGAATAGCAGCACAAACATTAATGAACTGATTAGGGAGCAGCCACAAAGCAAAGATTTTTTGGCTTCTTCATTGATGCCATTCCCACTGACAGAAAGATCTCAAGTTTCTGAAGCTGAATCATTTGCCGGGTCTTTCACAGGTCTTTGATGTCAAGAACTTTCTTTGCTGGGTCTTTGGTAGTTGTGGATGCAGCCCCTTTCCCCCAAAGGAGTAGTTGGCAGGTTTTCGTTCCACAGGTGTACTCAGGTGTACTACTGAGGATGATGACTAGAGCATTGAGCTGGAAGCATCATTGTTTCAGACTCCTGGACTTGAAGTCCAGAGACTCTTCAGAGTCTGAGTGGAGTTGGTTGATAAGTATTGGAAGTGGTTTAACTTGTCTGATACTTGCAAGTTCCTATCTCTTGGGGTGTCCCACAGTTTGGGCTGGCTTTCCAGCTCTGTGTGTGGCAATTGGTGAGGTGGCTATCCCATCTCTGCATCTGCTCCCCCAAAGATGACTTTGAGAACTGAACTGGAAGCAAGACCAGTGGTCTGGAGGGTGCTGCCATAGCTGGGGCTCTTGTGCTTCATCTTCTGGCTGATAGCAGTTGGCCAGGATGATGAGCTGTGGTATGAAAAAAAATTCATAAGCCAGTAGTGATGAGCTTACTCTCTGAACCACCAATCATCAGAGACTATCCAAAGAAGCAATACTTGGCACAGTTCAAACTCTGCAACTGGGGTCCCCCTGGCACAATGGTAATTAAAGTCAGACTTTGGGGATCATAGTGGGATAGTCTTAGAAATGGAAGAGGCCTTAGAGGCTACCTTAGTCCCACCCCATATTTTACAGATGAGGTAAGTGAGGCTGAGGGAGCACTTGAGTGACTTGCTTAAGGTCACATTAATAATAGACACCAGAATCATGATTTGAACCCAAGTCCTCTCTAAGATTAGTATTGTATGTGTATATTTATGCAATAAGGTGCTGTATTGAATGATTATATGTATATTACATGTATTGCTGTCTTCTAGAATTTATCATGGATTTGTAAAGCATATGGTTTGAGACTTGCTTTTCTATTAGGTTATGATAGATTCATGAGGATCCTCCCAGATCTCACCTGCACCTGCACCTTCCCTCACCTGATTTGCATTTATAATATGGTCTCAGTGTCAAGGACATACCCTAGCCATGGAAAGAAGCCAGTAATTGGACCAAGAAGAGGCCAACCCGTGTCACCCAAAAGCAAGCTCATTAGCACTGAGTTCTGACACATTATGCCAGACTGAAAAACCTTACAGCGCTGGGGTATTGAGATGGGGATTAAAATCTTGGATTTGAAAGGCATTCTTTCAACATAGCCAGAATCTCAGAATTCTAGAGTTGGAGAGATTCTCTGGACCCATCAAGTCCAACACTTACCACAGCAATGGCTGTTTACCTATTAATTAATTAATAATTACCCATAGCTAACTTTTATGTAGTACTTTAAGGTTCAGAATTTAAAATAACATATATGATATATATATATATATATAGTTGTATAGCTATATGCATATATGCATTTATATATAAAATTTATGTGCAATTTTTTGCTCTTTTTTTGTGGGGCAATGGGATTAACTGACTTGTTCAAGGTCACACAGCTAGAAAATATCAAATGTCTGAGGTCACATTTGAACTCAGGTGCCCTGACTGCGGGACTGGTGCTCTATCCACTGAGCCAGTTAACTGCCCCCTTTGTATTTTTCATGTATGGTTTGTTACTTATAATACTTTGTATAAACTCACTGTACATATGCATAAATAAAATCTTATTTGATCTTCACAGATATTATTATTCCCACTTTTACCATCAAAAAAAAAAATGAGGCAATGAAAGGTTAATTAACTTGCCCAGAATCATAGAGCTAATAAATATCCGAGAGAAGATTTGAATTCAGGTCTTCCTGACTCCAATTCCAATACTCATTCTAGCTGCCACATACATACCTGAGAAGTGATCATCTACCCTGGATACACAAATCCCTCTCAAGTCCTCTATAAGACAAATATCCCTTTTCCTGTGGGAAAACTAGAGCCAAGTGGGTGTGATAGATTCTACTCTGCACAAGAATTAATTGCCCAGGTTGGCCACGGGGCTAGGTGGTGTAGTGGATAAAGCACCAGCCCTGGAGTCAGGAGTACCTGGGTTCAAATCCGGTCTCAGACACTTAATAATTACCTAGTTGTGTGGCCTTGGGCAAGCCACTTAGCCCCATTTGCCTTACAAGGACCTAAAAATAAAAAAAAAGAATTAATTGCCCTCCCTGGGGTGAACCCCAACATTTTTCTCCTTCTTGTTTCTTTGGGAGGAAGCAAGTTGGGAATAAAGTCTAACAGATTATAAAGAGAGAATTCAGTTTTCACAATGGCTGTGGCTATAAAGTAAATCAATTAATCAGCAGAAACAATTTATAAATAAGAAAAAAGGAATAATCGATCAGTATGTTTTCAGATGTAGTGTATTCATTCAAAGGATTGCTGTTGTGTGATTTTTTTTTCCTAACCAACAGTTTATGAAGTGAAAGGTCATATTAAATTGAGCGCCTGTCTCTTACTTAACTGGATGACGGAACCCAGCTAGCAAACGACAAGGGATTTTTATTTTCATACTGTGATATGAGTCGGCTTTATCTAAATTGTGGCTGGCTTGAAGTGCCATGGGGAGATGGAGATTTAGGTATGGCTTGGACCCTGGTAAAAATGATTTCTATTCATGTGAATGTTTTTATTCTAGAAAGGTAATGTTTACAGAACAGTGCAGAGTGCTGTTCCCTGTAAATTATATACCAGATGGCCTGGAACCAGTGTTGTTTCTAAATATAGTCAGAATTACCTCCTATGTAGTTTCAAGAGAGACCAGAACAGTAGGGGCTCGATTAGCATTTTGCAAACAGCCGTTATTTGTTAAAATTACTCCATTCTGAGTTATTTATCCTAAATGGATAAAATTTAAAGTTTCTTATTATCTAGTTAAGTTGGGGGGAAAGGTGTTGTGGGGGAGACTGTTCCTTTGGAATCTTTGATATATGAACATTTAGGTAGCAGAATCCAGTAATTTTCACCTGGTCAAGGGAAAATGAAATTTCGAAACTGTTTGATTATTGTACAAGTTTATAGGGCATCTGATATATGGTCTTGGACAAATTGGCACAGGCTTATAGCTTATAGTATCAGATCAGAAGGTAATTACAGACTTGCTGCAGTACAAGAACCCCCTCTAGCTGCTCTATTCGGGTATTCTTGGAGGGGAGGAGGGCCAAGGTACAAAATAGAACTTGGAATGAGATAGAGCATCATTTGATTCTCACATGTTAATGACAGACATTTTTTTTCCTGATGGATGACAGGGAAATAGATATGAGGGAAGGAATATTTAGAGTACAACAAGCAGACTTGGAAAAAATACAAAAATGTTAAGGTTAAAGTTTTTAAAAGTGATTTAGAGAGTTTGTGTGTGACATTATAAATGTATATATGTGTGTATGTATATATATATATATATATATATATATATATATGAAATCTATTCATTTATTGGATTTATATAACTTTGTCTTCTCTGGTGTTAACCTTCAGAGGAACAGCTGCCAATCATTAGTCTAAATAGAGTCAAAAATCACTTGCTGATTTTGTGTAATTTCATTTATCTGAGTGCTGAAAATACTTTGGGTGGACAATCAATGCTGATTTTTTTATTTTTATCTTTAAGACCCCTTCCCTCCCCACTTCCAGCAATCCAGTTGTATCCCTGGAAATGTATCATTTATCTCTGAGAATATAGGAAAGCAGAAGGGAAAAGAGGAAAACAGTATTTATTACTTCATTTGATCCTCACTGCAATTTTTATCCCTGTTTTACAGTTGAAGAAACTGAGGCATATAGAGGTTAAGTGACTTACTCAGAGTAAGTATCTGAGCCTAGACTTGACTTGAGGCCCATCACCCTGTGCCCTATGCACTGCCTCTAGAGCACCCCATAGAACATCAGAATTATGGGCCTTGCAACCTTAGGTCAGTTTGACTCAGTCTGCAGGGACTCATGGGCAAGTGTGCCCGTTCTCTAGAAAACTTCATAATATGGCACTTCAGTTGTATGGAAATGTGCTTTTATTGTTGTTGTTGCTGTTGTTGTTGTTGTTACTATATCCAGTTCTCTGTTCTCTTCCTGACAATGAAAAGCAGTACTCCTAGATATAATATCAAATATAAACTTGTGGAGCTAGAGAGGTATCTGAGTTTTGTAGAGAGAGAACATTCAAATCAAGTTGTGAGGTAGAAAACTGGCAAAAAATATTGGGAGTGGAATGAAGAATGAATTCAAATACTTTGTGATGCTCTCTTTAATAATTTAACAATAAATCTATAAATAATAAAATCTCTTAAGTCCCCTTCTTCCCCTTTTCAATTTCTTATCTTGTGTTTACAGACCACCCTGATATTATGGAGAAGTCAAACTCAATCTTTTTGACTGACAAGAGAAACAAGGGATGAGGGCTGGCTGCAGGAATGTCAGGCACCTCTTCTCTACAAATATCATGGCTAGACCTACTGTTATTTTCAGATCTTCATAATAGTCCCTGAAGGAATATTTGAGAAAATCACCATTCCTTCCAGTACTTCTCTTTTATCATTTTCAGAGCTATAGTTGGTTAGTTGCCACCCTGGGTAAATTATGTGACTAGTATAGAATGAAACTACACTATTTATCTTTGAGCTCTAGTTTAGAGATAATTAAATTGATTCAGTCTTGACAACAGAAGCAAAACACCAGCTCTAATAAATGCCATAATTACAATATGCATTTTTCATTAAGAGGAATACTTTAGAATTAATTATTTAAGTTATTACTTATTAAGCATAGTGTCTTTTATGTGGCAAGTATTTAAACAATATCTAGTGATCGCTCTAGACAAGTTAACTTTTTTCATCAATGTTCAAATGTCATGCAAACAAATTTCCAGAGACTTAGTATCAACATATTATTATGTAATTTAATGTCATTTTTACTGCTAACAGATTTTATTTTATGCTGAAAACTAATGTGCCCATGTCTGTACTTTAAAATAAAAGAAACACTTTCAAAAAAGATAATTAATGTGCCATTTGAAATTTTCTCATTGCAATCAAATTTTATACACAAGAGCCAGGTGCTTATGAATCATTTTCACATTATTTGCCAAATTCCCTTACTTTTCAAAGACTATTTTTTTATGGAGACTGAAAATTAACTAACAGCAGCTCTCAAAATGGAATTTATATCACAATAGTGATTTTTAAAAATTATTTTTAATATTGTGATTCTAACTTTCCTTTTTTAGCATGTGGAGCTTAAAAAAAATCCCGCCAATCATAAAATATTTGCTGATGTACAAAACACTGGCTACCTGATAGAGGCTTTTAAACCAAAAAGAAATTGATGCTATCCTCAAAAATTGATTAACCAGAATACTAAAACAAGGTGATTTATCATGAATTCTATTCTGTGGCTAATTAACAGTTAATGAGGACTTTTTTTTTGCTTTCTCTCATTTGTTACAAACTGATCTAAAATAAAATTGGTGACAAAAGCAGCTACTTAAATAAAGGGATTTGTTTGTTTTTTTAAGTGTGTGCATGTGTGGAAACTCTCTCAGCTAATGCTGATCAGAACTTAGCACAGTCCCTGGTTCATAGATGGTGCTTAAAAAATTGATTAATGGAGAATTTACTCTTCCATTTAAATGCTGTTTAATTGCGTCAGTCATGTGGGACTCTTTGTGACCCCATTGGGGATTTTCTTGACAGAGATACTGGAGTGGTTTGCCATTTCCTTTCTCTAGCTCATTTAGCAGATGAGGAAACTAAGGCAAATAGGTTTAATTGACTTGTCTAGGGTCAAAACAGCCAGTGATGTTAAATTTGAACTCAGATTTTCCTGACTCCAGGCCTATCTATTGCACCACCTAGCTGCCACTTAAATGACTGTGAATTAAATGAGTCACCACTAAAATGTGGCTTAAGAGTACGTCAATAAAAAAAGTTTTAATCTACATAATCACCATCATAACCATCTTAGAAAGATAATTCAAGTTATGATTTGAATACTTGAAAAGATCTATGACCTTACACCTGTTAGTTTTAAACACACGCACACACACACACACACACACACACACTTATAAACATACATACACACACTTTTAAGTTTCATTTGCATGAACATTTTCTCCCTCACTTTCCTAATAAACAAATTAGCTAACAACAAAACAATAGATCAATCTCCAACTTGTTGCATTTGTTGATTTCTGAGGTATAAATTCTCACACTGAACATTTAACAATAAGTTGTTCTCCTAAGCCTGTGTTGATAGCAGGATATCCCTCAATGGGTCTTAAGGACTGTTACTCTCCATGCTTCTGGTTTCCTGTATAAATCTCAATTCCTGTCCTAGCACAAACCCGCCCCGCCTGAAAATTACTATTTGAAATATAGGGTTTTACTTAAAGGGAAGTGAAATAAGATATGGTGCCAAGAAAAACCCACAGGAACTCAGTATAATTATTGAACTACCTACCCCTCAGTTTTTATTTTGGTTCATATCTGAGTAATATAACTGAGTAAACTGAGTAATAACTGAGGAAACAAATTGACTGTTCATCCAGGCTGCCTATTATTCCAAAGAATACTCATAGCTCACCTTTATTTTATTTGGAGTTTTTTTTTAAATCAGGACAGCTGTCTAAGGTAGGGAGTGAAAAGAAGAAAAGATAAACTAAATCCCCCACTTTGGAAATGGGCAATAAGCCCCTATCACCTAGGAAACAGACATATCCCTCTAAGACCTTGGAGTCCTTCCTTTACACTACTATTTCCCAAACTATTTTCCATGATATCCCACTGTTCTCATCAGACTCTGAAATAACTACGAAAATTGTTCTTCAGCAGTAGCTCAGGTCCCCAGAAGTCGACAGAATTTTGATAGAGGCAATTCTCCCCAGAACTGGTGGGTTTTTGAAAGTTGTCTTAATTTCTTTAAGTTAAAGAGAAATAACTAATTTCTATATGATCATACATTTAGGGTTGCAGAAGGCCTTAGAGATCATCATAGCCAACCCCCTTCCTTTTATAGATGTGGAAACTGAGTCCCATGGAAGTTAAGTGACTTGTTCAAGGTACCTTAAATGGCATTTGAACTCAGGTTTTCCTGACTTTAATCCATTATACAAAACTGAGTTCCAAAAGGAAAAAGAGGGGTGACCTCAAGAAGATTACCAATCTGATCTTTGGAAAACAAAAGAAAACCCCCAGAGACATTGCTTCACATTCCTCATTGCCAAGGTCCAGTGACAAATGTCAGAACCTGCTGGTGTCCAGAAGGTTCCTGTTCTTCAGGAAAAGGACAGGAAAGCAAACATTCCCTTCCTCCCCACCACTAGCCCCATAAATTGAAGTAACACTTTGGGGAGTAATTCGAGTGGTCAAGCCTTGCCAAAATCTGCTATTCCTCCAACGGAGGCAACCCCTCTTTGTTGGGGCCCCAGATAGGAAGGGGATCAGTCTCCAGGGTTCTCTCTCTGTTACTCCCATGTACGATGACCTTTTAAGGATAAAAATAAAAATCTTCCCCCAATAGAAGTCAGCTTGGTTTCAGTCTAGCTCTACCCTGCTGCTCCTTATGCAGTTGTTTCCGAGATAAAGTCACTGCTAATAAAAAGAAAATGGTGGGAAGCCGTTGACTCTTAGTCAAGAAGTAAGGACAAATTAAAATGTCATTTATTTTTTTTTTATGAAAAAGTTCCACTCTGGAGATACACTGGATTCCCTTGTTCCATCAGCTGAGCACCATCCCAATCTATAAAGTGGTTTGGTAATGCTAAAATGTCATGACACGGTTTAAAAAGGAAAGAAAGAAAGAAAATCTGTATTATGTAGCTCTGAATTTGTTTCCCATAATGGGTTGGAGAGCTTAAGATAAGTCTGTTAGAAGGAACCCTTTGAAAGCCAGGGTTTTTGCTGCCTTTTATGACATGAATCCTTTTTGTGTAATTGGTAAGAAGAGGCCTTTGGACCCTTTACCAGGATAACATTTTTAAGTAATTGTAGAAAATGCTACATTTGTGAAAATAAAGATGTTCTCCAGGACAGGCTGTTGCTGCCAGCTGTGTGACTCTACAAAAGTCTCATGACCTCTCTCTATCTAAATTCCTTAGCTATAAAAATGAAGGGATTGAACTAGATAGACTCTGAGGTCCCTTCCAGCTTCAAATTTATGATTCTCTTATGAACTGTATTTTTTGAATTTTTTTTTTGTCTGTTGGTGGTTTGCAAGCTGAATGATTCTTTGCTTTAAATGAAGTTTAAACTAATTAGAAATTTCAATAAAGGTGCAGGCTCTTTATGGAGCCAAAAAGAGAGGAAAGCAACATCACACTAAAAATGGTAATGCTGTTAGATATAGATGCTTTGTTTTGTGATTTTAATGAATTAATCTTCTTATTGATATGGGGCCTTTCCACCATTGTAGATAGTGTGTCACGTGTCTTCATCTTATGCAACTCTTGTCCACATCCACCCAATGTAATACCAACTTCGAGTAGCATGTGAAGGTATTCATCAAACTGAGACTCAGAGATATAAGGGACATATTAACTTTATTGTACACTATATAAAGTGGACCGTTCATTAAGGAAGCAAGCAACTTAGAGGGGAGGGGATAGGTAGAGACTTTTAAAGGGAAAACCAAGGAAGGGGGGTGAGCTGGGAGAGATTTAAAGAAGATTCAGGGATGTGGTTTAGGGAATGAGTAAGAAATAGTCAAGGACAGTTCAATATTTAGACAGCTATGAGGGGGCAGAGCCAAGATGGCAGCATGAGAAGGCAGCATTTCCCAGGAACTCCTTCCCCAGGGAACTCCAAAAGCTGTCAAATTATGACTCTAGTCAAAATTTAGAGGGGTAGAACACAAAGAAAAACTGAGTGATACATTTTCCCAGTCCAAGATAACTTAGAAGTTCCACAGGCAAGGTGTGTTTCACCAGGACCGGGATTTGGAAAAAGCCCTGTTTGCAGCACAGCCCAGGAACAACTTGAAAGTGCAGGGAGAGAATTCGGCTAGACCAGAATGAGTATGGAGTGAGGAGCTCTGGCAGCAGAACCTGCAATGAGAATTGGGAGAAACCAGCCTGCACCTCTAGAGCACAGCCCATAGATGGTAAGGGGCCCAGGGGAGAAGGCAGAAATATCTCTGCTCTCCCTAGGGGCAGGTCTCTGCTGTTTGCTCACACTCAGATTCAGGTTGCAGTTTGGATCTCCATACTAAGATAGCCCAGCAGGGCGCCTCCTTACAGCTCCAGGGCAGAGGATAGTGCTGTGGTCATCTACATATCAAAGCACAGGCAAGAGAGCATAAGACCTTGGAGGAATAAAGATCCCAATAGGGTGTCTCCAAATACCCCCCCCCCCCAAAGCCTTGGAAGTGCTGTAAAATACTCTTGGACAGAGGAAATTAGTAAACAACAGAAAAAGAAGAATCTGACCATAAAGAATTACTTTAGTCCTATGGAAGATCAAAACACATACTAAGATAATAACAAAACCAAAGCTTCTATATCCAAAACCTCCAAGAGAAATAGAAAATGGGTTCAGACTATAGATGAGCTCAAAAAAGACTTTTAAAAGCAATTAAGGGAAGTGGAGGAAAAATTGGGAGGAGAAAGGAGAGAGATGTAGAAAAATCATGAAAACTAAATCAACAGCTTGGGGAAAGAAATACAAAAAAAATGCTGAGGAAAATAATATATTAAAAACCAGTTTAGGCCTAATGGAAAAAAAAAACAAAACAAAAGGCAAATGAAGAGAAGAATGCCTTAAAAAGCAGAATTGTCCAACTGGAAAAGGAGATAAAAAAGTTCTTTGAAGAAAATAGCTCTTTCAAATGCAGAATAAGAACTAAAGGGAGCTGATGACTTTGTAAGAAACAAAACTCTTCCCAAAAAGCCAAAAATTAGAAGAAAATGTGAAATATCTCATTGGAAAATAAACTGACCTTGAAAACAGATCCAGAAGAAATAGTTTAAAAATTATTGGGTTATCTGAAAGTCATGAACAGGAAAAGAGCCTGGACTTCATTTTTCAAGAAATAATACAACATTGCCCTGAGATCCTAGAAGCAGAGGGTAATAGAAGAAATAGAACTGAAGGAATTCACCAGTCACCTCCTGAAAGAGATCCCAAAAGAAAAACTTCCAGGAATATTATAGCCAAATTCCAAAACTCCCAAATCAAAAAGAAAATTCTTAAAAGCAGCCAGAAACAAACAATTCAACCACCGAGGTTCCATAGTCAGGATTACACAGGATCTGGCAGCATCTACATTAAGGTCTCATAGGAATTGGAATATGATATTCTGGAAGGCAAAAGATCTTAGTTTACAACTGAGAATCAACTACCCAGCAAAACTAAACATCCTCTTTTAGGGGAAAGATGGACTTTCAATGAAACAGGGGACTTTAAAACTTTCCTATTGAAACAACCAGAGATGAACAGAAAGTTTGATCTATCTCCAAGTACAGGACTCTGGTGAACCATAGAGGGGGTGAATGAGAAGGACTAACTGTGAGGAACTTAATGATATTGAACAGTTTGTATTCCTGCATGGGAAGAAGATATTGATAACTCATATGCACTTTCTTATTTATAAGAGCTGTTATAAGGAATAGATAGATATAGATATAGATATAGATATAGATATAGATATAGATATAGATATAGATATAGATATAGATATACACAGGGCACAGGAAGGAGTAGAATATAATAGCATAATATGTAAACAAATATAATATGCAAAAAGATGGAGTCAATGGGTGATAAAGGAAAATACTAGGAGGAAGGGAAAGGAGATAAAGAAAAGAAGCTAAGAAATTTCACATAAGAGTCAAGAAAAAAATTTTTCAATGGAGTGGAAAGGGGGAAGTCAAGGGGGAAATGAGTAAGCCTTCATTCTCATCAGAAATGGCTCAGAGGGGCAATAACATACATACTTAATAGGGTATAGAAATCTATCTTACCCTAGGAAAAAAATGAGAAGAAAGGAATGGGATAAGGGGGAAGCAGTGGGGAGGGAAGGGGGAATAGAAGATAGAAGAAAGGGAAGATTGTGGGAGAGGATAATCAGATACAACACACTTTTGAACAGGGCCAGGATGAAAGGAGAGAGAATAGAATAAATGAGAGTGGGGATGAATAGAGCGGAGGTAAATACAGCTAGTAATAACAGCTGTGGGGAAAATAGTGAAGCAACTTTTCTGTTGGACTTATGATAAAGAAGGCAACTCACCCCAGAGACAGAGCCATTGGAATCTGAACACAGTCTGAAGTACATTTTTTCTCTCTCTCTCTCATGGTTCTTGAGGTTTCTCACCTTCTTGGGAGAGGAGGGGGGGTTTATGTTTACTCTTATAACAAAATTATTGTAATAATATAAAATAAATCATGAACAAAAAATATTTCAACAGCTGTTATCTCAGTATCCTTCATGAGCCCCCCCTTTCCTATCTTGGGAAGATACCATTGTGACACCAGTGCCAAGTGGTTTCTATCTGGGTACCAGATATATGGGATATGGTAGTCAGTACAAAATACAAGAGACAGAAGATGGTTTTTTGTTAGCTCAATATTTTTTTTAGATTTTTCAAGGCAATAGGGTTAAGTGGATTGCCCAAGGCCACATGGCTAGGTAATTATTAACTGTCTGAGGTCGGATTGAACCCAGGTACTCCTGACTCCAAGGCTGGTGCTCTATTCACTGCACCACCTAGCCACCCCCTCAACATTTTTTCTGACTAACATTTCCTCTACATCACACCTACTATGGACTTCTAATTGTTTATAATTCTTTGCTATCACAAAAGACCATCTCTAAGCATTTTAGTGCACTTGGGGGCCTTTGTTTTTGTCATTGTCTTTGGTTCCAAGAGTACATCCTTTCTCTTAGATGATTATTATTTGCTACCAGAGTGATTGGATCAATGAACAGTGTAGTAGTAGTAGTAGTAGTAGTAGTAGTAGTAGTAGTAGTAGTAGTAGTAGTAGTAGTAGCATACCTGTCTTTCTATAGGGCTATAGCCCTTCCAACATTGATTAATTACCACTTTTATCACATTTTTACACCTTTGGGTCACCTTGTACAACAATTTGCTGAATATAAGGTGAAATTTGAGGTATTGTTTTAACTTGCATTTCTTTTATCATTAATACTTTTGTTTGATTTTTAGTAATTTACAATTCTGTTTTAAGGAATATTTGTTCTTTTCTTTTGACTATGCATTTATTACTGAGTGGCTTTTGATCTTACTATATTTCTTTTAGCTGTTTATATATCATGGATACCAGATCCTTTCAGAGACATTTAATACAAATATTTTCCCCATTTGACTTCTCTTCTTATTCTCAATAGTATTACCTTTGTTCTTGCAAAAAGACGCTTTTCAATTTTATGTAATTCAAATTTTTTGTATTTTGTAATTGCCTCAATCCCTTGACTGGGTAAAAATTTGCCTTTTACCTATAGTTGTAAAAAGTAATATTATCTGCTTTTCATTTTTTTATGGTATGATCTTTAATATTCTGGTCATATATCAATTTTGAATTTATTGTAGGATGTTATAAGATGTTGCTTTTAATAGCTAATTTCTGCCAGACTGTTTTCCAGTTTTCCCAGCAGTTTATCAAATAATCAAATTTTTTCCCATTTATAGATTTTAAGAAGGACAAAGTATTTTATTTTCTCATTATTCTCTCATTTGATCCTCACAAGAACTGGGAAGAAACTGAGACTAAGAGAGTAGTTAAATGATTGCCCAAGGTCACACAGCTAAGTCTCAGAGGCAGGATTTAAACTCAGGTCTTCTTGACTACCAAGATGAAGGCCCTTTAACCCATTAAAACCCATTATGTATATTTTAAATTTTGTTGAACTCTGAGTTATTGAGTTTCGTTGTTTCTGATTCTTTTTCACCTAGTCTATTCTAATTGATCTATTTTCTGTTTTTTAATCAGTATGAAATGTTGTAGGGAACCACTCTTCTCCTGTAGAATCATTATTTCTTAACAACTGAGAATTCATCATCAAAATTAGTTCCCTCTGGTAATGTTCAGGAGATGTCACTCTGATGTTTCTCCTAGCAAAACAGGTCTGGTCCTGGCTGATCCTTCTCAGTTTGGAAACATATCCAGAAAGTTATAGCACACTTGGAATAGCTTGATCCCAGGATCCCTAGGCCCTGTAAAGGCCCTTTATTGCTCCCTAAATCCACCCTTCATTGGGGATAATGCAAAAGTCAGGGGAATTAATGTTACTCATGGGCTTTTGTTTGTTGGTGTTTTTTTTTCCCATAGGTTCATGGGCAGATCGATCACCACTCCATGAAGCAGCAAGTCAAGGCCGTCTTCTTGCTTTGAAGACTTTACTATCACAGGTAAAAAAAATGAGATGACTCTATAAAACAGATCCTTATTTCCACATGTTGAAGAACCTTCTTGAGTATTTTCATTATGGTGGGCTGATAAGGACATTCAGAATCATGGTCTCCGAAGGTCTGAAGGGGCTGCAGGTAAGGTCCTGCATTAGATTGTAAGCTCCTTGAGAGCAGGGTCTGACTTTTACCTTTTTTTGTATTCCTCAACCCTCAGCACAGTGGACTTAATAGATGCTTAATAAATGATGATTGACTGATCTAGTCTAACCTCTCTCAGAACAGAAAACCCCTTCCTAAGTGCTCATCCAGTCTCTGCTTCAGTGATGAACTCTGGCCTTCTTCAAACAAGCTTTAGATGTTCTGATTATCAGGAAGTTTTTTATTCTCTTAAAATTGCCTCTGTAACTTCCATCCACTAGCCTTCTTTGAGTGTTCTAGGGCCAAAAAAATCCCAAATCTAATCCATGATTCCATATGATAGCTCTTCTTTATATTTAAAAAAAAAGTCATGTTCTTTCTTCCTTCTCTAATTCTTTTCTTCTTTGAATTAAATATCCTTTATTCTTTCAACCAATCCTTCTAAAACATGATATTTAGTCCCTTTACCATCCTAAACCAGTCTACTAGAGTGTTGCAGTTTATCAGTGACTGTATTTGTTATAATCTGACATTTAGAACTCTGTGTAGTATTCCAGATTCCATCTGGTCAACCATCAACAGCAATAATAGCATTAGTTAACATTTATAGATATTTAAGGTGTACAAAGCATTTTATTTTCTCATTATTCTCTCATTTGATCCTCACGAGAACTAGGAGGAAACTGAGGCTGAGAGAGTAGTAAGTGATTGGCCAAGGTCACACAGTTAAGCCTCATAGGCAGGATTTAAACTCAGGTCTTATTGACTACCAAGCCCAGCATTAATCCTCGAGTACCTAGGTATAACAAGCCAAAATATAATAGAATTATTTTTTTTTCTTTTTTGATTTTAGTCATCATGCTTTTAATGGTCAAAATCTATGGTCCCACTGTCAGGTCACTTAGTAGATTTGATATTTAATGAGCTTGTCATCTTCTGAGACCTCCATATCCTCTTCTCAGTAAATAATTGTCTAACTTCTTCAGCCCCTGTTTTCCAGGAGCTTATAATCTAGGCTTCTATATCAGCTTTAACCATAGTGTAGGTATTAGCACACGTTCTCACATCTTCAATCAATCAGTAGATATTTGTTAAGTGCCTACTTTGTGTTAGACACTGCATAGAGCTCTGGAGATTAAAAAAAAAGATAAAAAGATAGTCCCTGATCTCCAGGATTAAAAAAAAAAGAAAATATTAGAGAGGCTATGGGAAAAAAACAGCACACACATATACACTATTGGTGGAAAGTTAGGAGTCACTGTGAGAACAGAGTTATGGTCAGATCATAAGTTGTGTAAAAAGTTTACAGATTAGTTGTGAAGACAGCGTGCAAACAACTATGTACAAGCAAGCTGAATAAATTGGGAATAATCAACAAAGGGGAGTCACAAAATTGAGGGGAACAGGAAAGGTTTCCTATTATAAGGGGGTATTTTAGCTGGGACTAGAAAGAAGCCAGGAAAGTCAGGAGGCAGCGATAAAAAAGCATTCCACAATCGGGAGACAGCCAAAGAAAACACTCAGACTCAGGAGTCTTGTTAGAACAGAGAGACCAGTGTCACTGAATCAAAGAGTACGTGGAGGCAATGGGATGGGAAAAGAGAGAGGAGGGGTTGGAAAGTGTAAGAAACTGGAAAGGTGAGAGGGTAGCAATAGGTATTTTATATTTGATTGGGAAGGAATATAATTTATTGAGAGGGTGGGTTGACATGGTCAGAACAACATTTAGAAAAATTTGGCAGCTAAATAGAGGAGAAACTTATGGGGGTGGGGGAGTAGGAGTGGGGAAGTGTGAGAGTGACCAAAGAGATGAAGATGATGATATCAAGGTTGTGATTTTGAGTGACTGGGAGAATGGTGGTAAAGAGATGGCACAATAGAAATCTTATGAGAGTCATAAATAGGTTTTTAAAACAGTGTCATCCTCGGGAAGATATTAAAGTTATTGTGCCATGAAAGTAATAATGCTAACCAGTGGGTTATGGAACCAGTAATATGGACCAAGTGGGATATTAGATATCAAGTGCTCTGCAAACCTTAAAATATTTGCTGTTATTTTTAATAACTACTTTACCTGGCACTCTAAGTTTTACATTTTCCTCATATCAACCCTGTGAAGTTGGTTGGCTGCATTCATTATTTAACAATTCTGAGGTTTAGAGAGCCTGTTGTGCCCCCAGTCACAGGGCTAACAAACGTCAGATTCCATGTCACTAGACTCCAATACTCCTCCCACTGTACCACTCTGCCACTTGGGTCATTTTTTCGAACATTAAGGAGACCATGTGGAATAAGGTTCTTTCTAGTCCTGACTTAGCCATAATTAGCTGTGTGATCTTAAGTGACCCATTACCTTCAGCATCATCAGCTCTTTTTCCACCCATAAAATGATGGGATTGATGTAGATAATTCCTAAAGTCTTTACCACTTCCAAATATGGAAAACCCTCATGGAGATGTTGCTACACATGATACTTAGATAGACAAAGGAACCCATAATAGGTCAGTAGTTTCTCTAGAAAGAGTCACATGGTTCTTTAAAGAGGAGACTCAGCTTAAGATACTCCTTAGCATGTGTGAGGTATCTATTGAAAAATGTGGTTATAGTATTTGGCAATTTTGGAACCCCTCCCCATACTTGCCTACTGAAATCCTGAATTAATGTGATGGAAGAATGGGGAATCCTAAACCCACACTGCCATATGCCAGTGAGAAAGAGATAGTAATAAGAGGAAAAACAACACTGCAGATATGGTCAGACTCTCATTATTATTAATCTATGTATTGTGGACAATACACAGGTATTTGGAATTCACTTTTTTAATCTATAAAATAAAGGAGACACTGGGGCTCCTTCCAGTTTTGGTTCTTCCACCATTTTGAAAATTTCTTCTTCCTTTCTGAAAATGATTGATCCTAGCATAGTGTCTCCTGCTACTAGGAATAAGATAAAGGCAGCAATGTTAGGTTAGAAGATGGTGTGCGTCACAAGACAACCAGAAGGATGTTTGTAGTCTATATTATATTTTTTTCTTAGGATAGCCGTGTGACTACCTGATAAGGACTTTTTTCTGTTCTCATTTAACATTAAGGATTGCTGTTGTTGTTGTTGTTGTATAGTTTGTTTTTTCACTACTTTTATAGAGCTAATCTTCCTTATCAGTAGGCTCTGCCTGGACTAATCTTTGCTGAAATTCTGAGAAAATAACTGTGGTATGGAGGTGTTGTTGGTCAGTCATTTCAGGCTGGAGTTTTCTTGGCAAAGATACTAGAGTGGTTTCCAATTTTCTTCTGCAGGACATTTTACAGATGAAGAAACTGAGGCAAAGAGGTTTAAATGATTTGCTCAAGTTCATACAGCTAGTCAGTGTCTGAGGTCAGATCAGAACCCTCGAAAAAGAGTCTTCCTGACTCAAGGCCTAGTATTCTATTTTCTAGATAGCTGCCCTACAGGTATAGAAAGAGGATCATCAAAAGTGAGTCAAGAGAACTGGGTTCTGTCCTCCCTCGACTCTTGATGAAATCACTTGTGTGACTTTGAGTCAATTCTTTCCATCTCTGGGTTTCAATTTCCTCGTTTATAAAATATAAGGGTTTTGGAGCAGATTGGGTTGAAAGTCCCTTCTTGTTCTACTTTGATGATCCCATGAATCCCTTCCTCTTTAAATTCTATGATTGCAAATCAGTTACATGACACTTCATAAAGGAAATCCAGAACGGGTTTTGATCGTTGCTTTGGGCCTCTAAGAGTAAGTTTTCAACAAAGCAAGACACCCAGGCTACAGTTATTCTGAATAAGTTTTGCTGATTGTTGTGGTTTGAGTTATTTTGCCTTTATCATATTTGAAAAAAGGATGGACTATGCGGAGGAGCTTTTCTCACACCCTGGTTGCCTGAAGCGCCATTATTAGATCTTATAGCCCATTACCAAACAAGAAACATCTACCAAGAAGCACTCTCTCCTCACCTCCTGGGGGGGGGGGGGGAAGAAAAAAGGTAGAGAATCACAAAGATTTCCAAACATCATTTTGGAAAAATGTCAAATTTTATTAAGATTATTTTATATTGCATTTAAAGGCACTATAACATATATACATATATATGTATGTATGTATATATATGTATATATATATATATATATACACACACACAGCTGAAGGGCATAGAAGTGCTCCCTCCTTCTAAATAATTAAACATTTCTACTTTTCAACAGATCCTTAGAGGATCTACAGAGCTGCATCCCATTCTGTTAGCTATAGTTAAAAACACCAGGGTGATATTGTGATGGTATTTTTTTTCCCTCCAAGTATCAGCATCCTATTTAGATTTAATCCTATGTCACATCTTGGTTTGAAAAGTGTTTGAAAAGTGCTATCTTTATAGGTGTCAAGTTGTAATGAGGGCTCAGTCTAGTGGGGGTGGAGTGGGTGGGACACCTGCTATGCCCACTGACCCAACTTAAATGTTTCGTCAAATATTCTTCCTTCTCAGACAAAACAATCCTACTGCATTGCACCTTGAACATCTCAGACTCTCTTTCAAATTGGTCCTCTCGGCTGCGGTGTTTATTAAGTGGCTTGACTCACATTCTTTCCATCTCATCTTTGAAAGTTATTTGTCTCACATTTAGGGATATAATGTAAATACGGTGACAATAGACCACATCACACCGCTGCATGAAGCCTGTCTGGGAGATCATGTCGCCTGTGCCAGGACACTTCTGGAAGCTGGAGCCAACGTAAGGATCTGTTTTGGGATTTTTGTGGCAGTTGTTTTTTGGTGAGGTGATGAGGTTGAGTGACCTGCTTAAGGTTAAGTTAGTAGGTATATCAAGTGTCTGAATCTGGATTTGAACTCAGGACCTCCTGACTCCAGGGCTGGCTGCCCCCATAAATATCTGTCCTGAAAACATCCTGAAGCCCCTCCATTCTCCAATCATTTGCTGTGGCTTATTGCTACATTCCTCTTAATGTTTGACTGATCATAGCACTTTTCTGCTTAAAATTAGTGGCTCCCATATGCTTCATGAAGGGAGTGAAAATTCCTTAGCTCAGCATTCAAGGCTACCTGAGTTCTGATCCCTCACTTACTTTCACCAGCAATAGGATATTTTCTTTTCTTCCAGACTACTAGCTGCTCCCTGTACTTTTTTGGTGTTTTGCTTATGCAATTTCTTCTCCCTAGAATACATTAATCTCACTTTTCTAACTTTCAGAAGCCCACTTATTCAGTTCCACCTGCAGTGATGGAGAACTGGACCTAGAGTTAAGAAGTACTGGGTTCAAATCTAACAACCTATAATTTTTAGTTAGGTGATCCTGAGTAAGTCACTTAACCAGGTCCTTCTTCTCTTTGACTCAGAGTTAAGAAGTAATGAATTCAAATCTAACCTTCAACACTTTTAACTAGGTAACCCTGAGCAAGTCACTTAACCAGATTCTTCTCCTTGACTCAGAAATAGCTGCATTCTCATTGTTCTGTCAATCAATCCTGGGTTGTTGAGAAAGTTAACCTTAAAATTGGCCTTTACAACTGTAACTCTAAAATATATTTTTTGACGTTTAAATACACAAGAAGAGGGAATATATCAGGGATGGAAAGAGTGTTCAGTATCATGCCCAGCTGAAATCGTTGCCATTATCCCTGATCCCGTTTTCTTGACCCTGCAGGTTAAGAAACAAAAAACAAAAACAAAAAAGAAAATAACAAGAATTTTAAATAGCCTCTGTTCTCAGCAAGCACCTTATCGTTAGAAAATCAATCCCTTCTAGTTCTCAAGTTTCTAAAAAAGGTCCTCATTCTTCTAAAAGGGTAGTCAGTTTTTTATAGTTTTTTATGACAATTGTTTTTAATCCTATTTTATTTTGATGGCCCCCTTCTCGGCTTGCTCTTGTTTTGTTGTTGTAGGTGAATGCAACTACAATCGATGGTGTGACTCCATTATTCAATGCCTGTTCCCGGGGAAGTGCCAGCTGTGCTGAGCTTCTGTTGGAGTACGGTGCCAAGGCTCAACTGGAATCCTGCCTCCCCTCCCCAGTGCATGAGGCAGCCAGTAGAGGTATGCCCTCCCTCCCCAGATTCAAGCAAGACCAGTTCAGAGAATGTGATGTATTTTTTGGCTCCAAGAAAAGACAAGGTGGGCATTGAAGACACATTCTTCAGAAGGAGAGTAAACTCTTCCATATTTTATATTGGCAGGCCATGGTGAATGCCTAGAAGCTCTAATATCCTGGGGTATAGATGTTGACCAAGACATTCCTCACCTAGGAACCCCTCTATATGTGGCTTGTGTGGCTCAGCAATACCATTGTATCCAAAAGCTTCTTTATGCAGGTAACTTTTTTTAATGTGTTTGCATAAAGATATATATGTATATAAGCATATAACACACATGCATGTGTATAAATCTATATGTGTATGTATAATCCATATCTATTTACTTTGCATTTTAGCAATTTAGCCATATTCCTTTTGAACCTTTGTTGCTGTTGTTCAGTTGCATCCTGACCTTGAAGACCAATGTCCATGGCTCTTCTTGGCAAAGACCCTAGAGTAGTTTGCATTTCCTTCTCCAGTTTTATGAGCTAGGAGTTAAGTGAATTGCTCAGGGTCCGAAAGTTAAGAGGTATCTAAGGTCATATTTAAATTCTGGTCTTTCTGGCCCCAGACCCAATGTTTTGTCCACTATATCACCTGTCACCTTATTTTAATAGCAACTTTTTAGTGGAGACATTCTTACAATGTATGCTGATGTCTATGCATTATATTAAATCCTGATTTGGGGCATAGCTCTCCATCCCCCGGTCATGGCAGCTTGGGAAAAGAAGCAGTGATAAAGTTGCTTAGATTTGAGTATAACCCAGCCAAAGCTGTCCTTGTCTCAGATTGTCACTTATCTCCCACTATTCCCTTCTACAAATCCTGTGCTCCAGTCAAACTAATGGGTTCACACTATCCTAAATAGATCTTGCCTGAGGCCCAACTTAGCTATCTTGCACTTACTATTTCTCTTATTTGTAATGCCCTTTCATTTCCTTCAAGACCTAGTCTCCCAATCTCTGAAAAACCTTTCCTGAATGCCCCAACCCTATTATCTTCTTATACTCTTAGACCACCTTTCAAGGACAAGTCAGGAAGACCTGAGTTCAAATCCAGCCTCAGTTACTCTACTAGCTGTGGGACCTTGGGCAAGTCACTTAACCTCTAACCTCAGATGCAAAATGGGATAATAATGCACTTTCTACCAGTATTGTTGTAAGGATCAAATAAGATATTTGCAAAGCACATAGCCCAGCGCTTGATAAATTCTAGTATTTTGGTTATTAGTTTTTTCTTGTTTAGTCATTTCAAGTCAGGTCCAATTCTTTGTGACCCCATATGGGATTTTCTTGACAAAGATACTGAAGTAGTTTTTCATTTCTTTCTCTAGATCATTTTACAAATAAGAAAAATGAGGCAAACAGGGTTAAGGGACTTGTCTAGGGTCACATAGCTAGTAAACATCTAAATTGGGATTTGGAACTTGAAATGGACTTCTTAACTTCTGGCCCAGCTCTTTATCCACTATACCACCTAGCTGCCTATCATCATCATCATCATCATCATCATCATCATCATCATCATCATTACATTTATACCTTTAAGTGGGAAAATTTTTTAATTCATGAAAACCCATATTGTGAAATGACAAAAGTCATAATTGTCTCCCAAATGGGGTCACAAAGAGTTGGACCTGACTTGAAATGACTAAACAACAACTAATAAATAATCTATTCTCATAGTCCCAAATACCTGAAGCCAAGCTATGGTTTTAAATTGATCTGTCTAATGTAATATAGATTACATGGAGCCAAGGCAAAATAAGTTTTGCTATTCACAGCAAAAGACAGATTTGATTGGATACTCTATCTCTCATATCCTCTCCCAAGTATTAAAGTATTTTAAAGTAATAGTATACATATATATATTTAATTGGATTCTACCTTCCTAAGCTTTTTCATTGCATCATTATCCATGAAATATTTTGATGGAGTTCTGAACTCACTGATAGGTTCCTCTCTTTGCTGGTGTATTGTTGTAGACGTTCAATTATGCATCACAGAATTGAAAAATTCAAGTCTTCCTCTTAAATGTTTTTGTCACTTGGCTTTCCTATAATGCTTTATATTCAATATAGCAATATTGTTTGTTTTTCCACATATGATACCGAGTACATTAAAATATTTTAAGTCTATATTTTATCAGCTTAAACCAGACAGTAACATAGTAAATAGGAAAGACTTTTTTTTGTCTAAAATTCTCATTTTTTGTGAGTTTTCCAGGGGGAAAAAATCCATATTGTAAATGAAGAGGGGGGTTGATTCAACTTAGATCAACAAATATCATTCAGCACCTACTTCATTCAGAGCACTGTGCTAGGGAGATATAAAAATCATTAAGACTTGTTTTTCACTGTGAGACTTCTAGTTTAATACGGTTCTATGTCAAGTCTCTTTCAGCCTTAAAGATTCCTCACTAAATCCTTTTTGCCCCAGAAAGCTACTCTCCTATGTCTACTCTCCTTCTCTCAGTCAAATTCCTTGAAAAAGCTGCCTTCACTTTTTCCATATGGCTTCCAACACCATCATTCACCACCAAAGTTTACTAGTGATTTCTTTAATTGTCAAATCTGAAGGGCTTTTTTTCTCATTCTACTTGCCATCTATGCAGTACCCGATATGACGAACCACCTTCACTTGGGTGGTCTTTCCTATCTGGGTTTTTTTGTGACTCTTCTCTTGGCTCTCTTCCAACATATCTGAATGTTATTTCTCAGTCTCTTTTGCTAGATCTTCATCCATTAACTGAGTTGTTACTGCTATTGTAGGTCCTTCATTCTCAAAGAGAACCAATGACATCATGAGGAGATGTCTTGACTTGTGCATGAATTGTAAGGCAGAACTACCTCCAGAATCAAGGACCAATGACAAGATGAAAACCAAGATGACTGATGATGGGCCTAGATGCAGAGGATAACCTTGGTCTTTCTAAATTAAGGTCTAGGATCTTCCCTGGACATTCTTCTCTTTTCCTTCTATACCAGGGTTTCTTTAACCTTTTTTTGGCAGGGAGAGGTCATAAGTCCTTTTAACAGCCCAGTGAAATCTATGGCCTCTCAGAAGGTTTAATTGGCTATATTGATAATTAGGGGTAATCTGAAATTTTAGGTTTCTAAAAATGAGAATATATTTTTCCCCATTCAAGTTTTCAGATCTCTTGAAATCAGTGGACTCTCCAGATTAAGAACTTCTGTACTATATTAGAGATGATCTGATCAGCTCTTGTGAGTTTAGTTATCATTTTTTTGCAAAAAATTCCTAGATCTATTCATCCAGTCCTACTCTCCTGAGTCTTTAGTTGTGTCACTTGCTATTGATCAATTCAAACTGGATGTCTTATGCTTCTCAAATTCAAAATATCTAAAATAAAATTCATTATCTTTCTCTCCAAAACCTATACCAATTTAGAACTTTCTTATTCCTGTTAAGAGCAGCCTATCTTCCCATTCATAGAGGTTATCCACCTTGATGTCATCCTCAACTTCTCATTCTCACTCACCTCACATATCCAATCTGTTGCTAAGTCTTGTGATTCTTTCTTTAGAACATATGTTCCTTTCACATACATCTCCTCTACTCTGGTTCAAGTTTTCAGCACCTATTAAGCTATTTGCAAAAGTCTTCTAGGTGGGAATTCCCCATTCCAATCTTCCCTCCACACAGGTGTCAAAGTCATTCCACCCTCCCAATTCGATCATCTCCAGTGGCTCTCCCTTATCCCTAGGATCAAATAGAAATGCTCTCCCTCTTAATCTCTTTCATCACTTAGGATCCTTGGCTTTTTTCAGGATTCAGTTACTGTACCACTTCCTTAAGTAAACCTTTTTCAAGACCCCAGATATTGGTTCCAAGTCTATTATCCATCTAGTCAGTATATGTTTTGTGAGTTTGTATGCATACACGAAGGAATACATACATATGTGTAAACACATATTTAAGTGCCTAGTTTATTCATATTCATGTGAATTCCTTCATGTTAGAAAGTTGATTTCATGCAATATAGTTTATTTTGAAAATATAGAAAAATATAATGTTGTAGTCTGTTGCAGTAGAAAACTTGAACAGAGGTGTGTGGATATACACATAGACATGCATTTATATATAAATACACACATATATATCTATGTAGGTTTCCCAAAGTGTATGATAAATATTTTTTGACTGATTGATTCTTAATAGGAGAGGAAATAAGAGGAATATTTTATAAAAGACTACTAAGGTCATTTAATCCTGATCTGGTAAAATTACATAGACCATAATTTCTGTAGAGAGTTATTTGCTTAAATAGACCTAGGACTGTAGGTTACAAGGATAAAATACTTTTAGGATTTTAATAATCTTTTCTCCACCCTTCCCTTTCCATATGTAGGTGCTGATGTGCAGAAAGGCAAGTACTGGGACACTCCATTGCATGCTGCTGCTCAGCAGTCCAGCTTAGAGATTGTGGGTGCTCTGCTTGAATTTGGAGCTGACATCAATGCTAAAAACACAGAGCTCCAGCGGCCTGTGGATGTAGCTGCTCCCAGCAGCTTGGTGGAGAGGATGCTACTGCAACAGGAAGGTAAGGGAGGATGGAGGGAGTTTTTTTATATGTACACTCTTGAAAATGTTTGGAATTTTTATGTCCCTGGTTTATTCATATGAATGTGTGTGGGCATGTGAATTTCATTAAGGAGGAAAATTAATTTGATGAGATTTATTTTGCAGCTTTCAAAATCATGAAAAACCTAACACTGGGGTGTTGCTCCAGGGAGAAATTGAACAGAGACTATACTGAGAAAAAAAATGTTACTCTTAAAAGCATGAAAAGATTCTTTGCTATAACCATCAATCAATCAGTCAATCACAAAACATTTATTAAGTGATTACTCTGTACTGGTCACTGTGCTAAGAGCTGAGGAAATAAAAAGAAGCAAAAAGATAATTCCAGCTCTTAGGGAGCTTACAATGTAATGGAGCATTGACTACAAACACATATATACAAACAAGCTTTTTATACAAGATAAAAAAAAGAAGGGAAGGTATTAGAATTAAGAAGATTAGGAATTGCTCCCTGAAGAAAATGGGATTTTAGTTAGGACTTAAAGGAACCCAGGGAAGCCAGGAGGTAGAGATGAGGAGTGAGACATGAGAAACAACCTGAGAACCTAGAGCCAAGAGATGAAGTGTCTTATTCAACCAAAATCATTGGTTTGAAGCATATGTAGCAGGGGAAAGGTATAAAAGACTAGCAAGGTAGAAGGCTAGGTTATGAAGAGCTTTGAATTAACAAAAAGAATTTATTTAATCTGATCTTAGGCAATAGGGAACCACTGGAATTTCTTGAATAGGATGATGACTATTGAATTTGCATTCTAGGAAAATCATTTTAGTGGCTGAATGGAGGATGAATTGGATCAGGGAGACACATGAGCAGGATATTGCAATAGTCCAAGGGGGAAGGGATAGGGATAAGGGCCTGCCAATGTGGTAGCAGTATCAGAGGACTATTGTGAAGGTCATGTCAGCAGCCTTTGGCCACATATTGGATCAGAGACTTGGGAATTTTGAACCATTTTTCAACATTTTCATTCAGTTGCCTTAGAGTCATCATATAGAAAGTTAATTTAGATGGCCAACATGGTCCTTAACCACTTAAGAATATTCTGCTTACATGGATGTGAGGAGTTATCTAGATTGGTACAGCTGGAGTAAGAAAAACTTCACCAAAATCTTCTCAGACAGAATAAGAAAAGTCTATCCTTTCCTAAGGATTTTCCAGGAAAATACATTCCACAGCCTTCCTTTTGCAAATATTGTCTAGGAAATTTGTCTTATTTTTTTAATCCTGAATCTTTCCAATTTTCTCAGCTATAGTCTCTTGTGCAATATAGATGACATTGTAACCTTCTATATTCAATGATCATATTTTCCGAATAAAAAAATAGGGACACATGACTCAACAAAAAGATTTCTATTACAAAACTTTTGTAAAAGTTAATATTCTCTTGAAATTGGGATTGGTCTAATAATTATGGGATACATTACTATATATATACCCTTTCATTATTGTTTGTTCTTTTACCTTAACTCATTTCTTTCCTTAAACGATCTTAACTATATTTGGTTCAGCTCTGGGCACCACCTTTTAGGAGAGAGGACCCTGATAATCAGGAAAGGATCCAAAACAGGATGAAATGGAATAATGAAGATCCTTGTGACCATGCTGATGAAGGATCAAACTTGTTGTATGGCCTATAGAAGAGGAGACTTAAGGCAGACATGAAAACTGTCTTCCAAGGATTTGAAAGGCTGTTATCTGAATGAGGGATTAAGGCTATGTTTCCAACTTCCTAATAATTAGAGCAATCCCAAACCAGAACCAGCTAAGTGTTTGTTCTCATTCAAGGTCTCCGAGCAAAGAATAGATGGCCATTTTCTAAATTCATTATTGGGGGGGAATTTTAGTGAGGGTAGCAAGTTGGATCAGATGGTCTTTGAAATCCCATCTAACTCAAAGATCTGGGGATTCTGTGATTCTTTTAACCCCTTTTAAATCCAACATGGACTTCATTTCTCTTCTTAATCTTCTTACTTATAATATTACATGAGTCATAAAAGTAACAGATGCTAAGAATTTTAGAACTGAAAATGACCTTGGAGATCCTATTGTTTATCCTTCTCATTTTGTAGATAAAGAATTTGAGATCCAAGGAAACTGAGTCCCAAAGTCACACAGAGGTAGAATACCCACTTCCTACCCCACAGAAGAGAACTCTTTCAACAATGGTATATACTTAGAAAAAAAAATCAGTTAAAGCAAAAATGCAGACATTTTATAATTAAATGTCTTTAAAATGTAAATTGATTTAATGGGTTGTGATGTGACATGAGCTGGAGAAAGAAAGAAAATAATTTTGAGGAATAAGGTACAAAATATGGCTGTTTTATTTTAAATAGTAAGTGTCCCTGTTGAAATATAAGTTGTTGGGGCAGCTAGGTGGTGCAGTGGATAAAGCACCGGCCCTGGAGTCAGGAGTACCTGGGTTCAAATCTGGTCTCAGACACTTAATAATTACCTGTGTGGCCTTGCCTTGCAAAAACCTAAAAAACAAAAGAAATATAAGTTGTTTTCTGTCATAAAAATGAGAACTTTAGAAGTCTATGAATTATTTTCTAAAGAACACAATTTCTAGGAAATATGTAGGTTATTTTTCTGAGAAAATAGTTTGGTTCAGACTGTGTCTATAAAGACTTGATTGATTTTCTCATTTAACTCAAGAAAGACTTCGATAATCTTTGCTTTTATTATGAAAATATCAATATCACTAACTCAACTAGATGACCTGGGGCTAATTTCTTTGCCTCTGGTATCCATTTTTTAATAGGTAAAATGAGGGGTCAGTCAGTCTAATACATTTATGAAGCATCTGCTGGGCTAGACATTAACTGTGGATAAAAAAATTTTTTAAAAAATAAAAGACACAGTCCATGCTCTTAAAGGGCTGACAACTGAATGGGGGTAGCTGATCCCCTTCTAGCTCTAAATATGCAACCCTGTAAGCTTGCTAAATTTTCTTCTAATCTCTTTATTTATATTGTCCTCTCATGTATCCTTTAAAAATACTTATAATCAATGTGGATACTGTATTCCTTGAGTTTTTCATTTTTCCTTGCATTATTTTGCTATATTCTTTCCATATGGTGGTAATAAGAGTGTTCAGTACTTTACAATTATTATTTTTCATTTGACCTTCACAACTACTTCAGGAAGTAGATTCCATTATCAACACCATTTTACAGATAAGGAAATGAGACAAATCAGTCCAGGCTCATACAAGTGGCAAGTATCTGAGAATGGATTTGAATCCAGTTCTATATGGACTCTATGGCTACTCTATTCAGCTTTGGAAAAAGAAAGCATGCAGATTTATTTTTGTCCTTGCCCATAGTTTCTGAAAACTTGTGCAGCTTTAATTCAACAAACATTTACAAAATGAGAGGCCAAAAGTAATGACCAGAGAATTGACCTTGCAGTTAGGAAGACCTAGGGTAAAGACATGCTTCAAGTGCTTTCCAGGTAATTCTCTAAGATTGTATATTATGAATGGACTAAGTTGCATCTAAATTTGGTAGTTTGTTTTACTGGAAAGAGTATACGTGTAGGGAATTCCCCATACCAGCAAAATCACAGGTCCAAGTTTTACCTCTCCCCTACAACCCCAAAATGTACTAGGTGCTAGGAATACTTCAAACAAAAGAAAAAAAAAGATAGGACCCATCTTCATTCCAATGTCTGAAATCTCATCAACTCAATCTAAATACAAAGATGAAACATTTTTGCTATGTGTAAAAAAATATATCTATGTTTATACTATTAAGACTGAAGAAAGAAACCAAATAGTTACATCCCGATAATGATTTATTTAGCAATATTTGCAGCTACAGAGACAAACCAGGACCAAGGCTCTCAATAGAATAGGCCAATGACCATTAGTTTCTACACTGTTAATATACAATTTGGAGGGACTAAAATATAGAATTATAGGGACTGAAACACCTATTTTTCTTATTGGTGGAGAAGAGGGTTGTTTTATGACACATAGGGACATGTTTGGGATTGGGGTCAAATTGTGACTTCTCCAAAATCTCCAAAATCAGGTGACTTACCAGTGCCTGAAACTTACCTTCACAAAATGGTAGGTAAAAGGCAAAATGGAGTTATTCATGCTATTTTTTTTAATATAACCACACACATGTTCCCCTTCTCTCATACATATAGATGTTATAACAAATTTCACTTCAAATTACATGCTTCTCCCCAGTTTTAAAAAGTAATATTTTTGGAAAATTTTCCCTTTGAGTTCATTTACAATCATTTTTTTTCTTTTTGGGCTTATATACTAGCCTCACTTCTAAGAGCAAAATTAACTCTTTATCGTGTACTTCAGAAGACAGAAATTAGGGAATCTAAACCACCACTTTTATTTCAGCTTCAAGAAGCAATTTTTATCCAGAAAACGGAACTCTTGTCAATAAAATGTACCATAGAGCATTCCATCTGTTGTATAATATTTTGTTGAAGAGTCTGATAAAATGTGGAAGCACAGAAAATCTATATGAGCCTTGGTTGAAAAAACCCTCTTTTGCTTTATTTATAGCCACCCCAAGCTCTCTGTGCCAACTTTGCCGACTGTGTATCCGCAACTGCATAGGAAGAGCAAGGCTACATCTTGTTCCCCAGCTCCAGCTCCCAACGCTCCTGAAAGACTTCCTACAATACCGATAAAGCAGTAAGCTCACCCTCCATGTCTCAAATAGCAAATGCTGATGTTTGTTCTCTCGAATGTTATATGTTTCCTATCCAGCTATCCTGGGGAATAAGGTGAAACACGGTGTGAGAACCCTCAGGGAAGATGTATAGATAACTCTAGCTTGATATCTATTATTTGGATGTTCAGTTATATTGGTTGATGTTAATTATACTTTGTATTTTATGTATTGAGACAACATATGGTCTAGATTTCATTGGCTAGTCTATTTTTTTGATGTAGGATAAAAACAAAAACAAAAAACCCTCTACCTTTCATGTAATCTAATCTTCAGACAGAAACAGAAATACAGACTTTTTAAGAATTATTTAAATTACTGTAAATTGTGATCTATATTCCTTATGTCTGGCTTAGTGGCTTAGTTTCAGTATCTACTGGAAAGTGTTTATTGTAGCTTTGTTTATTTTTTTATAACTGTAGACTGTGAGTCATGTTTTGAAAAGAATAGCAGGGAGAGATCTTGGACCTGAACTGTACTGTATTAAAGGAAATTCCCTGTGTTGAGTTTTTTTTTAACTTTTGCATTCTAAGAAATATGCTGAAAAGGAAAGATAAGACCCTCAAGAACCTACAAAGGATACTAAACACTTAGAAAGCCACTCAGAGCTTTAAAAAGGGTTTGTTAAAAAAGGGGGGGGGGTTGTTAAAGAAATAAAAAACAATAGGTGTTGTTTTATCTAGGGTGAACAGGGCCTTCCCCCAAATTAGGATCTCCAAGCCTGTCACTCATCTATCACACCTCCTCCTGAGAGACTGACTACTAGTAGTATCAGAAGAGTTCTCATTGTTTACAAATATCTACTTAAGAATCCAGGAGATTTCAGGACAGGTAGCATGCATACTTGTGTAATTAATTAAGAATTGATCCTTCTTCTCCAGGGGAGAGGCCAGTTCAGCACCAAATTAAATGAAAGATAAATATTTAGAAAAAAATTGGTGAAAAATCACATAGTTTTAAAAAAGAAATACCAGTAGAATACTATTTTAGTAAGCTATAAAGCAACATTAAAATCTGCAATACTGTATCCAAACCTCATTAAGGGTGTTTTGTTGTTGTTTACAATAAAAAGTAGCATTTGCTATATTTATAGATAATAATGAATGGATGGGATAGGGGTAAGGAGAGAGGAGAGTGTTATGAATATGGGGGTTACTTCTATACCAGTGGTGCCTGCAAGGGTAAATATAACTGTATTCACCCCAGTGAGTTGTAAGTATATTTGAGTGAAATGTAAAATATTCTTAATAAATTTTGATTTTTTTTTCAAAATGTTGTATTATTGATTTGGTGTGTTTTAATGAAGCATAAGGTGTTTGTTTTTTAGTTAACTACATTGGTTCAAGGATTGATGATAAGGGCATTGCTCAGCTATAAGTGGATGGATAATTCAAATTTTTCCAGGTAACAAAGCACAAAATCAGTTATTTTGTGAACTACCACATGATCAGGATTTTGGAAAAGCTAAGTAAGTCACAAAGACATTCACTATGTCACACTTGGTCTCTAACTAGACCTGCTGTAAATCAATGTCCACCAAGAACTCTTTACCTCATACAT
Organism: Macrotis lagotis; assembly: GCF_037893015.1. NCBI lineage: Eukaryota > Metazoa > Chordata > Mammalia > Peramelemorphia > Peramelidae > Macrotis > Macrotis lagotis. The sequence goes on from NC_133660.1 coordinate 81,381,364, forward strand.
GGTATCCTTAAAGACCTTCAGTTGTCAAATCTTTAAATGGTAAGAACATAGGTTATAAGTGTGATATCACCCATCCTTTGCAGCTCCTCTTCTCACATGGGGGGGGTGGGGTGGAGTGGAGAGAATCTTCCAGAAATTTACTCTGTTCAAAGATCAGTGAATCTGTACCCATTAGAAATCACAGTTCACTCATTCCTTCCAGTGAGTTTGATCTCACTAATTAGCTACAGGATATAGTTGCTTCAAAGCATTAGCATGAGAGAAAAGTAGCAATAGAATATCTTCCCCAAATCTTGGGAATAGACTTTCACAAGCCAATACATTGTGGGAATATTGTACACACTCAAGTTGCATGTGTAAGGAACAATATGAGGAAGATGAATTCAAATTCTGCCTGACTGGCAGACTTGAGCTTTCATCCTCAATTTCTTCATCCATGAAATAAGGAGAAAAAGGTTTTGTTGATCTCTGGTTGTCCCTTCCAGCTCTATATATGATCATTTTACCAAGTCGGTTCAATTTATAAGAGAAATAATAAGAGGGGGTAACTGGGTGCTACATGGATGATAAAGCATCAGTCCTGGAGTCAAGAAGATCTGAGTTCAAATCTTGACTCAGTTATTTGACATTTACTAGTTTTGTGCCCTTGGGCAAGTCAACTTAACTCTGATTACTTCACACCCCGGGCTATCTCCAGTCCTTCTGATTCATATCTGATCACTGAACCCAGATGACTCAAGAGGAGAAAGTGAGGCTGGTGGCAGCCCAGCAACCCCTCAACTAAAATCCAATCCACACATTCTTGTCATGGCATCATCTCCCTGATTTCATGATCTTCTTTGAGAACAAAAGACAAACATCATCATCAATAGAAATAATAATTATATTGTCTCCTTAAGCCCTTTGAGGGCAGGGATTGTTTTAATTTTTTTTGTCTTTGTATGTTTGATGCCTACCCTATATGGTATATCTGGCAGAGCTTTGGAGATAGTTTGGATATATTGTGTTGTGCTAATTTGTTGTCAGAAAATCATATCCTCTGCTTAGTCTGACATTGTTGGAGCACCGTGGTGCCTTGCTAATATGAAGGACCTCCAGCCCTAAGGTCAAGGACTCCCACAGCATCCAGGTCATACCTAGAAATCCTATTTCCTATTACATCAGTCCAGCAGGAGATAATGGTCATGGAAAAGACAGTGAGAAGGGTGTATTTGTACAACAATCTTCTCATTATTATCAACCTAATGTGCAGGTCATGCCAACATTCAATTAATGTCACAGTCTGGTCTTCTTCAATTAAAGAGGATGACACATAGTAACTTGTACCTAATTGATACTTGTTAGTTGATTGGTTGATTAGCTGCCAAAGCTGCTAGGTGGGGCAGTGGACAGAGCACTGAGTTTGAAATCAGATAGGTTCATGTTCTAGTCTCAGACACTTACTAATTGTGTGACCAGGGCAAGTTACATCTATAAAAGGAGCTGGAGAAGAAACGACGAAACCATTCCAGTATCTGCCAAGAAAACCTCAAATAGGGTCACAAATAGTCTGACATGACTGAAACTGACTCAACAACAATAGTTTATAAAGCACTTTCCTACTAACATGGTGTGGTAGGTAATATAAATATTATTTTTCATTATTTTAATATTTGAGACAATATTTATTTGATTATAATTTATAGATGAAAAAACAGATTCAGCAATTAAATGACTTGTTGACATTCACAGTGAAATTAAGTATACGAAATACTTTTAAAATCTCTTTTTAATGATTCAAGGACATTATCAAGTAATACATAATGGTGTCCTGAATTCTTGAGGTATAAAGGGATGCTTATAATGTGTATAAGCTGCTCATTCTCTGCATTCTTTTGTCTACTTTTTATAGTTTTACTGTCTTATTATCAGTCTGTCAATGATTAATTTTTGCAGGTTGACAATGTGCTTGTTGAGCCTTCTAATATGTTTTTGTTTGGTAAATATTTAGAATTAGGAATGAATTAAAAGAAATAGGCTCTGAGTCAGGGTTTGAAGGGCTTCTCCTAAAAGTTAAAGCTATAATATATTTAGTATAGATTTTGGTAGCTCAGAGGGCTTACCTCTTTTTAATTCTTTTTCTGAAGGTCTTCCAGGTTCTTTCATATGTTCCTGAAAAGCTTAATTTAGTATGCAAATAACCTATGAATAAGTTCAAAACCCAACACACAAATATTTTAGGATATTGAACATTATGAAGATTTTCCAACTATAAGTAATCAATTATTTTAAAAGCATAGCATCTTTATTATATGATAAATGAATAGAAACTTGAAAATACCTCTATTATGCAGGCTTCTTCTTTCAGCAAATTCATTTCATTCAATCAACAAATATTTATTGAAAATTTGCTATTTTTCAAGGCATTATGAATCTCTTTCATCTTCATAGGCAAAGGCAGCAGAGTTCTGGACAAGAACATTGCAGCTGGTTCCAGAAGACCTGAATTCATGTCCTAGCTATGAATTCACTTTGTGTGATCTGGACAAGTCAGAGAAGCTCAGAGAACTGAAACTGACTTCAAAGGTCATGTGGTCCAATGCCCTCCTTTTGCCAATATGAAAAATACTCTTTAGAAGAGCTGGAAGTTAAACCTCTGGCTCCAAATCCATGCATCTTTAAGGTTTCATTTTCTTTATTTATAAAGTAAAGGAGTTGAATTCTCTGGCTTATATATGGTCCCTTCCAGCTCTTAAGTTTATATCAATATGAAAATAATTTCATATAAAACGAGAGGTGATCATTAAGTTCACTTTTAATGAAAACCCTATCTACATTTATTTTTAAATAAGCAAACCAAAGATGGAATTTAAAAGATAAAAGTAATACATTTCCTATTTCTTCTATGGTGGTTATTGTTCAGTCATTTTTCAGTTGAGGCCAACTCTTCATGACCCTATTTGGAGTTTTCTTGGCTAAGATACTAGATCGGTTTGCCATTTCCTACTCCATCTCATTTTACAGAAGCAGGCATACAAGGTTAATTGATTTGTCCAGGGACACACAAATAATGTTTTGAATTCAAAAAGAGAAGTCATCCTGACTTCAGGCCCAATCCTCCATCTACTATGCCACCTAACTGCCCTCTTTCTCCTATGAATCTGGTGTCAAAGAAATTAGGTTTCTAGAATGACATTTTAAATCTCAGTATATTTATATTTTGTGCATTGAGTATTATTATTCCTTAGTCAGAAAATAATACCTTCTTTTCTCACACACTATCAGCATCATTATTCTAGTCCTCATAGTCATCTAACAAGCATTCTCCTTCCTAATTGGTTTTCCAGTCTCCAGTCTCTCTCTTCTCCAATTCATTACTTACAGAGGTGCCAACAGTAATTTAACTGTTGTATAGTTCTGACCATGTCACTCACTTGCTGAGAAATTATGGAGGAGTGGCTCTCCCATCACTTATAAGGTAAAATAACAAAGTCGGTTGCCTGGCATTTCAGACCCTCCCCAGTCTGATTCCAAACTATTTTTCCAGTCCTATTTCACTCCATTTTCATACATTCTCTATTTCTCTCTGCCCTAATAATTTTCTTAGACTACCTACCAAACCAAGGAGCAGAAGTCAATCTTTTGGCAAGTAATACCTTGCTATTTTCTGATAATGTATTGAACTGAGTTCATTATTTATTTCCTTTCCATTGTTAAGATGCTTTGCAGTAAGAATTTCTGTCTCCATAATTTAAGGGAGAATTTTTGATTTAGTGATAATTGAATATGGTACTAATATTTCTAAACATTAAATTCTAATCTTTTAATTATTTGATAAATTACTTGTTAAAATATGGATCTCTGCCAAAATTCATATGAAAAGTACTAGAGAAAGTTACTGATTTGACCTTGAACCCCTAAATGGAACATAGTTTTGGAAAGTTGGGATGAGATGAGATGCACCATGGCTTACATTAGGGTTAAATTTACAGGAAAAAAAACCCTGTAAATATGGTGGTCTGGTTGGGAGGCAAAATATTGCCTGGCTTCTTATCACAAGATCCTTCCTGGTTGTGTGTGAGGAGTCCTCTGTGTGAGATGAGCAACAACTCAGATAGATGGATTAGTTCCAAGGATTCTGGTTGCCTGAAAATGAAAGTGCTAATGCCAGCATTGTAGGATTGTGGTTGACTCTGTTGCATTAATCAGACTACATGCAATCAGTCTGACATCTGACTGCACCAATACATTAGCAGCTAAAGATAACGCTTGGCTTTTAGGGAATATGCCATGATTCAGAGACATTAATGCACTGTTGGTGGAGTTGTGAACTGATCCAAGCATTTTGGAGAGTAATCTTGAATTCTGCCCAAAGAGTTATTAAACTTCCTTTACCTTTGACTACCACTACTAGGTCGTTTTTCCAAAAATGATTGGGGGGGAGGAAAAGAGTCTATATGTTCTTTGATATTTATAACAGTTCTCTTTGTGATGCTCAAGACTGGAAATTGCAGGGATGTCCATCGAATGGGGAATTTGAACAAGTTGTTATTTTTTATTGTGATGGAATACTACTGTGTATGAAAAATGATGAGCTCAATGATCTTATAAAAATGATAGGTTTGCACACAATAATGAAAAGTAAAATGAGCAGAATCAAGAGAATGTATATAGCAATAACAATATTATAAGAACAACTTTGAGCTAATTAAACTCAAATTAACTACAAAGGACATATGAAAGCTCTATCTGCATCCAGAGAAAGAATAGATATATAGAAATATGTATAGAATAACTTTTACATATATGTGTGTATGTATATATATTATATATGTAAGTATATGTATGTCTAATGGTAGACATTTGTAGGGGGCAGGGAAGTGAGGAGGAATAAAAATAAATTTACATAACTATTCTATATTTAATAGGAATTGCAGTTTCATGTGCAACCTTTTTTATTATACTATGTTATGGATTCCCATTGTTTTATTCCACAAATTAAATTTTTTTAAATTAAACTAAAAAGAAAGGTGAGGGGCAGCTAGTGGGTCACTACATAAGTGAAGGCTTTGTGTCTCTTCTAATGCAGATGAGGAAAGGCCCCAATTTATAGTCTCTGACCCAGAAGTTCCAGTTCCAGCTAAGATAGGAGTCCTGAGCCTGGAGGAGAGCAGACTTGGATAAGGGATTGAGGAATCCCTCCCGTTGTTTCTTTATCCTATTACTACTCTCCAGGACTGTGATTTTCTGCCCTGAGGAGGCACCTCTCCATCAAAGAGCTGAGGTAGATGCTAGAGAAGTTCAAAGAGAAATCTGATGAGTCTTCAGAACACTAGCTCCTAAGGCTGAAGTCCAACAGTTACTAAATTGTCTTAGTTGATTCAGACACAGCTTCCTCTTCATAATACCATTTGGGATTTTCCTGGCAAAGATACTGGAGTATCTTTTGACATCCCCAGGGTCACAGAGTTAGGGTCAGAAACCAGATTTAAATTCAGATCTTCCTGATGCTATCCACTGCCCCACCCAGTAGCTCTACTCTTCCATTTGCCAAAACCAAGTCTAAATAGAGTGAGTGCTTAAAGATATTCCACTTTTGACTTCCTTGGCCTGGGGAAAATTCTCTTGAGGACCCCTTTATACAAAAGTCAACTAAATTTTGGGGGGCCTCCAGAAGGACCATGCTCTTTGTTCCTTTTTAGATGGTTGAGATGGTAAGTTATTTTCACCAGACCTTGTAGAGCTGAATTCCCCTTGCAGTCAGCTCAAACATGTAATACAATAAACATTTATTAAGTGCTATTATGTGCAAAGAGTTGGAAATACAAATAAGAGAAAGACAAACCTTTCACTCAAGTATAATCTAATGGGGAAAAATTGAGGGGAATGTTGCCAAAGGGTGGCACAACATAGTGATGGTACAATTGAAACCAATCAGAAGCCAACCATCTGATGGGAAATGTAAATTCTGAACCCTATATAAAATGAAGCTTTGGAGGAGTTTTTTGCACCATCCAATCAAAGGACCAAGGGTAATGATAAAGTGTGAGTCCCAAAATTAAAGAACTCTCCATGCTTAGAAGTTTCCTAGTGATGAACTTATCTTGAGTAAAAGTTCAATAAATTGTGGTGTTGAAACCCAGGAAGCAGCTAAGAGATAACGTGCAAAGGAGGGATGAAGTCCCCCCCCCCAAAAAAAGAAATGGATTTAATAGATTAGATTCATTTGAACCTCCCAAGGTCTGCCATATCTATGCCCAGTTTGCCTCTGAAGCAATTAGCTAGCAACTTCTAGGTGGATCCCTGCCAGAATGGTTTCAGAATTCCTACTCAACCATGCAGGTCTGAAAAGACCAACTGGTGAAATTTGAACAAGTGGTCAGGGAGGTTGTGGTTTGGACAAGTACTGCTGTCTGTAAACCCACACTGTGGGAATGATAGAGAGGAGTTACAGTCTTCCAATATGCAAGGTGGACAATGGAATCTTCCATTTTTTGTGAGTAGCCTTCAATCCTATCCAGATGTAAGGTGTCCCTCAATATCCCTACCCCTGGATCATTAAGAGGAAGTTAGTCTATGGAGGGAAGAGATATATAGGATCAATAATTTGTGTTGGCCCTTTTAGCAACTTCTTGGAATGTTACTGTTGGTGGGTCAAATGGAAACTCTTAGAGTTACTCAAATTATCCCATATAGTTTACAACATACTATATCAGGTCCTCAGGGAAGTGAAAGATACTTCTCCTCTGATAATGGAGATAGAAGAAACTGGAATACTTCATTATACCAGATTCCCTTACAACAACTCTGCTTTACCTGTAAGCAAGGTGGATGGTACCTGGCAACTTATAGTGGGCCTACAGAGAACAGAACATAGTCAGCATGCCTCTCTCTACAGCTATTACTGATCTCAATGTTGTAGAACAGGCATCACAGGCCCAAGGTGAGTCATTTGGAGCTATCAATCTTGCAAGTGCTTTACCCCTGTTGGCTAAGGCTAATCAGAGATAGTTTGTTTTCTCCTGGGAAGGAGTCTAGTATACCTTCACCATCCTTCCCAAAGTCTACTTGAATTCTCTTTCATACAGTTACATACATATAGTGGGCAGAAACATGAAAGAGGCCTCCCCTCCTGAGGAAATTAAATGTACCCCACTGCATTCATGAAATAATATTGACCAAGCCTGATAAGGGTCACTGTGGCAGAGGCCCTGGATCAGATGATGGTCCAAATTGTAGATTATGATAAAAATTCAATCTTGAGAAAACTCTAGGATCTACCCTCTTTAATCAAAGTTAAGAAAATGGAATTAACAGGGAAAACCCAGAAGATTCCAGGAAGGGTCCAGAATAAGCTTTCCCTCTATTTATTAGAGAAATGATTGTCAATAATCAATTACTGCTATGAGGGGGAATTCAGTTTTTCCCCTTCCTACAAGGCAGCCTATGAAGGATAGGCCTGATAATGATGATGCAGCGGAAAGTTGAAGAGAATTGTGAATGTAACAAAGAATTTGGGTAGAGATACAAATTTACTTGAAGTAGAGAACTATGATTGTAACAGAAACAATTGCAATCTTAAAAGCTGTTTGAGTGGAGACCCTCCCCATTCTTGAGGTACCATTGATTCATTGTTTAATGTAAAATTTGTCTTCTGATCTCCTTAGGCTTTACCTAATTCTTGGTCTAGTAAGAGAAAGTGAGTTCATTTTGCCCTCTGGGTGAGAGGCAAGACATAAAAACCTGAGTTGGACCCCAGCTCAGGGCTGCAGTCTTCTCTGATCATGGCCCAGCCAATCTTCTTGGTTGTTCTTTTATCTCTCTCTCTCTCTCTCTCTCTCTGTCTCTCTCTGTCTCTCTGTCTCTGTCTCTGTCTCTCTCTCTCTCTCTCTCTCTCTCTCTCTCTCTCTCTCTCTCCCCCCCCAGCCCTTCCTATGTCTTGTAACTTTTTAAATAAATTTTTGTTTTGTTTCTACCCATGCTTTCCTGAGTCTGAATAATGATTCCTCATAGGCAGAACCAAACCCAAGTGCCATCAGCTACAATGAGATCCAGTTAACATTCTCCTCAAACTTGGTCAGGAACCCCATCCATCTGGGAGAGCTTATTTCTGATTAAAGAGTAAAGAGAATCTAATCAAGGTGAATTCTGGCCCATTGTTCAACTATTTAAGTGGTCTGGGTAGAGGTAGATCTCTTTGGATAGATTTCAAGTGTGGTCTTGGAGATGAGTCTCTTTGTCAAAGAGTGACATGATCAGAGGCATATGTTTTCCCCCTTCCCAGACCCTCATTAGAATAAGACCACTTTAATAATAATATACATTTATTCATTAATTGTTAATCAATCACTATAAGCAAATTAGAAGATCAAGGACTAGTTTACATGTCAGATCTATGGAAAGGGGAACAGTTTATGACTAAGGAAGAGTTGAAGAACATCACCAAAAACCAACTAAATGATTTTGATTACATTAAATTAAAAATGTTTTGCACAGATAAAACCACTGTAACCAAGATCAAAAGAAAGGTAGTAAATTGGGAAACAATCTTTACAACTAATGATTCTGACAAAGGACTCATTTCTAAAATATACAGAAAATTGAGTCATATTTTTAAAACAAAAAGCCATTCCCCAATTGACAAATAGTCAAAGGATTGCAAAGGCAATTTACAGATGAGATCAAAGCAATCCACAGCCATGTGAAAAATTGCTCTAAATCATTAATTATTAGACAAATGTAAATTAAAGCTTCTCTGAGGTACCACCTCACACCTCTCAGACTGGCCAATATGACCAGAAAGGATAATGATCATTGTTGGAAGGGTTGTGGGAATTCTGGAACACTATTACACTGTTGGTGGAGCTGTTAACTCATCCAACATTTCTGGAGAGAAATTTGAAACTATGCCCAAAGGGCAACAAAAATGAGCATACCCTTTGACCCAGCAATACCACTACTGGGTCTATACCCTAAAGAGATGATGAAAAAGGGTAAAAACATCACTTGTACAAAAATATTTATAGCAGCCCTGTTTGTGGTGGCAAAGAATTGGAAATCAAGTAAATGCCCTTCAATTGGGGAATGGCTTAACAAACTGTGGTATATGTATGTCATGGAACACTATTGTTCTATTAGAAACCAGGAGGGACAGGATTTCAGGGAAGCCTGGAGGGATTTGGATGAACTGATGCTGAGTGAGATGAGAAGAACCAGAAAAACACTGTACACCCTAACAGCAACATGGGAGTGATGTTCAACCTTGAAGGACTCACTCATTCCATCAGGGCAACAATTGGGAACAATTTTGGGCTGTCTGCAAAGGAGAGTGCCATCTGTATCCAGATAAAGAGCCATGGAGTTTGAACAAAGTTCAAGGACTATTCCCTTTAATTTAGGAAAAAAACAGATATCTTATTGTCTGATCTTATCTCTTAGACTTTTTGTCTCTTCCTTAAGGATATGATTCCTTTCTCATCACACTCAATTTGGATCAATGTAAAACAGGAAACAAAGTAAAGACTGACAGATTGCTTTCCGTGGGGGTGGGGTGGGGGGAGGGAAATAAGATTGGGGGGAAAATTGTAAAACTCAAATAATATCTTTAATAAAAATAAATAAATAAATAATTGTTAACCTATCAGATGATTTTCACCCATCAGGGACAATGCTTTTCCAAACATATTTAACCATTCCAGCAGCCTCTAAGGTTTTTCTTTAATTACCAGAGAAACCACTAACCTCAGTTTATTCATAATTAATAAATTGGTTATTGGTTATCTAAAAACTATGTCTCTAGAAATTTCCACTTCTCACATCTAAGGAGATTTATTGGACTCTCTAGGTTCTGGAAAATCCACATTCTCCTCCAGGATATCTTGATGTTTCCCTTATACCAAATTACTCACAAGTCTGCCTTTAGAGTGTCTTTAGAAGAGAATACAACCCTGAAAGATATAAAAGTAGTAATGTCTCCCATTCTCTCCCTCAAGATCTTATGACTCTATAAAGTCCATGTTTCTGGTGACCTCTGTTCATAAAGCCCCAGGCTGAGGGGAACATTTGACAAACACCAAGGAATAGACAGCATAAGTCACAGTTGGGTGTATGGAGCTCCAAAGCTCCACAGAAAAACCACTTACTTTATTTAAAAGGCAGGTACTTGCCTTTGCTAAACTTAGGAGCTACTTAACAGATAACACAGGGTCACTCATTCACCCTTCATCTATAGTTGCTTATTAGATAACACATATAGCTGGTCTTCCTAACAAGAAGGGTAGAGCATAGAAGGCCTCGTTTGCTAAGTGGATATATTGCATTAGGACTCATACTTGCCTAGGTCCCTCTATTATTAGTGGTCTTCACAAACAGTTGATGACTAAGTCAAAGATTAAAGTTTCAGTCCAGACCTAGAAACCCTGCTTCCACTTCCCTAGTGCACTCCCACCTATAAACACCTGGCTCCCAAGAAACACCATTATTTTGTATGGATAACTGATGGTTCCATCCTCTATAAGAGACATACAAAACTGAATTTCAGTAGCTACTAATATGGTAACAGGAGATTTCCAAGGGATTATAGGTGCTGGCATTTAACTGATCTCTAGACTACTTGACTTGCATGTGAAAGAGTTTTCAGGAATAGGTCTCAGAGTCATTAATTATAGATATTCATTTATAGTAGTTTCTGGGCAGTGGTCATGGGTCTGTTCAGAGAGACTGGGACTTGGAGAACCTAGGGTTATACAATTAGTTTCCCCTTTGGGAGTCAGGACCAATGGAGGAATTTTGCCAACACCTCCCACCACATAGAAGTGCTTGTCAGACAGGTCAATATCCATCAAAAACATATGCTAAATAATCATATTGAAACTCTGAGGTTAGTGAGTCTCAATCTGAAGCCAGAACTCTTTCTACTGAGGTCCAACTCAAAGCTCTTGGATCCTAATGGCATTCACAGGCAGAATGTGAAGAACAGGATGTATTCAGTGATGCCAGACTTACTGAAGGCTTACACTCTCAGTACAATTTTCTGGAGTCGCTCTAACCAGTTTTCCCCAAAGAAGCCCCTGGGGAAACAGAAGGATTTCCTGGACCATGGAAAATCCAAAGACATTGTTGTTCTCCAGCAGCACATCCGAGATCTAAAGGCAAGGTTGCATCAGACAAGGCCAACCAGAATCTCAAGGGTCGAGTTCATTCTTTCTCTGTAACCAGTGATTATGCATCTAACCTGGAGAGATCCAGAAAAAATAAAGCTGAAGGAGAGTGATCTCACCTCCTCCCCATCCCATAGCCTCACAGATGATGATGAGAGCTAGCAATCTGATGGCATGGGGGTCTTTTGCCCACCTGAGATGCAGACCAGAAAAGATCTGGAGAAACTCATTAAAAGTGTGTCCCTGTTGGAAGCCCAACTACCAAAATCACAGGTTGAAGGGAAGCCAGTCACCTGGCCATGGAAGTACAACTCTTTGATCCAGGCTCAAGCCTGAGAGCTATCCCATCTGCACCAGAAGATCTGAGAAGGGAGATGCATGTGCTATATCCTCACCCAAAACCTCAAGGACACAGTGAAAACTTTTGAGGATCTCCACTGAAGTACAGACACTGACTATTACCAGGGACAAAGCTTCTTGGAGCAGCTCATACAGGAGAACCAATTAGTAGAAACACTCATCAAGAAACTCAACACTAAGGATTGAGGGAGGATGATCAATCAAACCATGAGCTCAACAAGGAACTACAAGAAAAGGAGAAAGTGATTGAGGCCCTTCAGTCCAAACTCAACACTGATCCTGGATTCCCTCCATGCCCTCTCTGACTCCCATCACTCTCCAAGCAGCACCTCCTTCTTATCTGATGACATGGAAGCCAGCTCAGACGTGGATGTTGCCAGTAACTATATTCAGTATGAAGAGGACTGTGTAGACAAAGCTACAGCCAACCTCCCAGGCTCCATCCATCATTCAAGTAACAGTGCAGCTCCTTCATCTAACCCATCCTCTGCCACTATATTTCATGGGGCTAAGAAGGAATCCAGAAATATCCCTGCAACTATGCTATCTTCCCAGAAATCCCCCAAGGAGGCCAGCCAGGTGCATGTAGGTATCAGTCCTACCGCTCCTGCCATGCCAACCCTGTTGGCTAGCAAAATTACTGAAATTGGCTCTCCCTGCTGCCTGCACACCCCTTATCATACCTCCCAGACCCATACTCTGGGGACATCTGCAAAATTCTGCAGGTCAGCAGACTTGGGACTCCTCAGCAGCAGTGGATTTTGGGAGACAATGAGCCCTCAGAAGGGAAGAGTCTTGGGGGACTGGCCTGTCGTCAAATTCAGCTTATCCTCAAGCTAAAATCACAGGGGCTGATCTGCTGGAGGAACATCTCAGTGAGATTCAGAACTTACACCAAACCCTTGAGGAATCTGTCTGCATTAATGACTGCCTTCAAGAACAGCTGGAGGACAGACTCCTCTGCCACAAGAACTAATGGAGCTCCTCTAGCATTTACACACCTGGTCTGGAGTTCTTGCCCCAGCTGTGCAATGAGAACAAAATGCTCCAGGAAGAGAACCAAAACCTGTTGGCTAAGTGGAGCCACCTCTCCAAAGAGCATTTTGGGAAATGGAGCATCTAAGGGAAGTCCTGGTATCTTGCACCCAACTTCAGGAGCTAGAGGCCGAACTGGAGAGGTAGAAGACAGAACAGCAGCAGATGGTTGAGGACCTGAAGGAGAAGCAGTAGATCTTGAAGTTTCAGGAGGAGAGACTCTCCTAGAGAACAATAACAGGTTCCAGCACAAGATGATCCTCCTCCAGCAGCAGTGTGAGGAGAGCCAGAGTCTCTTCCAGTCCCTTCAGTCGAGATGCAGGTCTATGAAACCCGCTATGGGAACTCCAAGCACATGTTAAGGCTTACAGCTGGGACATCTATGGCCAAGGGCCTCTGAGCAGCAACTTGAGCACCCTTGGATCAGGAGTGTGAGTGGAATACAACATTCAAGTGAACAATGCCCTAGGATGGCAGTACTGGGAAAACCACTCTGAACTCTTCCTGGGTGACCCAGGATTTCCCAGCCACTAATCCTGTAAACAAGTGGAATTTCTTCCAAGATTGGGGAAAAACCAAACCCACATGGTAAATGGGGATTAAGAGTTAGGCATAGGTAGGGGCGGCTAGGTGGCATAGTGGATAAAGCACTGGCCTTGGAGTCAGGACTACCTCAGTTCAAATCCGGTCTCAGACACTTAATAATTACCTAGCTGTGTGGCCTTGGGCAAGCCACTTAACCCCATTTGCCTTGCAAAAAAAAAAAACCTAAAGAGTTAGGCATAGGGTGTGGTTGTTTTCAAGGAGTCCCAACTTGAACCCTAAGAGCTATAGATGAGATCTTGAGCATCCATTATTCATTTTCATCCTGTTTCTTCAACTATAAAATGAGGCTAATGGGGAAAAATAGCTCCTCTTTCCCAGGATTGCAAGGAAGTTCAAAGGAGATAATTGTAAAGTGATTACTTAGTACAGTCCCTGTTCTTATTGGTGTAAGGCAAGTTGGTCAGAATTATTTCAGATATTTTACTGATAAGGAAATTTAAGATTAGAGCAATAGTGAGTTTTCCAAGGTCATTCTCCAACTAGTAAATGGTATAGTCAGCTTAACCATTTGCTTGAGTTTCTTCATCTGTCAACTGAGTTGGAGAAGGAAATGGTAAACACTCCAGTATCTCTTCAAGAAAATCATAAAGGGATCACGAAGAGTTGGACATAATTTGAACAACAATGACTTCAAATTCAGTTGTCTTCCCACTGCACCAGTGTCAGGCTGTGGTTTAAATTTAGGTAGGAGTTTAAATATAGGTTGAGTCTTGAATAGTAAATATTTTGATTTTTTCCAAATACACATAAAAACAATTTTTTAACATTCATTTTTTAAAAATTTTGAGTTCTAACTTCTCTCCCTTATATCAAATAGGTATTAACTGATTCTGGTGTAATGTACAATGCTTAAATAGATTTTAAAATAAAATGCTTTTGGGGGAGAAAAATTAAAATTAAAAATAAAAAAATAAATTTTCTTCCTCCCTCCTTCCTTCCCCCTGCCTCTCCCTGAAATGATTTTTATGCATGTTATACATGTGTACTCAAGCAAAACCCATTTCCATATTGGTCATGTGAAAGAAAACATTTAAAAAGTCCACAAAAATAAAGTAAAAAAAAAATAATAAGATTATATTTATTAATAATAAAATAAAATGAATAATAAGGAAGTGAATTTAGTGGTAATTTAAACATTTGGTGGTTATATCACCTTTTATCAGACCTGTAGTCAAGAATACCTGAGTTCATATTTGGCTTCAAACACAAACAGTGTGACCAAAGGCAAATCACTTAAACTTCTATTTGCATCAGTTCACTCAGTTGTAAAATAGGGATAATAATTGTATGTATCTTATTAGGTTATTATCCAATGATACAAAAACTTAGCACACTGCCTGGCAGATGTTACATAAATGCTTATTTCCTTTCTTTCCTTTCCTTGTGTTGGGTATAGGATCATGTTATCCCCTTCACCAAGGACAAGGCAGCTATTCCTATCCCAAGGGGCCCCAACTGGCAAAATGGTACTCTCTCCTCAGTCCAAGAATGTCGCTTCTCCTAATGAACAAGCTATATCATTATGCATCTGCCTGTCTGTGTCAGATATTCAACACTTCAGAAGCCTGATGTAGTTCTCAGGGAGGGGAAGGTTTCAACAGATGGGACAGATAATGCTGAATAAATGGCAGTCCAAGTTGAGCCTCAGTGTCCTCTTAAATTGACTACAAGACACTAAGACCTTTTGAGCAGCCTCCTAAAGATAACCGAATGACATTGTTAACTGTGCCATATGTACACCTAGAAACACTTATATTCCTGGAACCACTCCTACCCATCATCAACATCTCATATCAGAAGAAAATGTCTGTGATGACCTTGTTGGTATCATTATCACTGCTGTGGTCTTCATGTTTTTCTTGCTACTCTGGTTCATCATTACTATTTTGCATCAAGGAATCCATTGTGAACTACAAAGTTGTAGCATCACTCATCATATGGACTAGTCTGTGAGACTTTGAGACTTGTCTTTCTGAAGGGACAAGGAAAAGTTTAGGATTTCTGACTTTTGTACTCCACATTTTTTTCTTTTTTTCTTTTCCCCTTTTTTTCTCTCGTCTACTATTTCCCACGACAGGGGAACTATCTAGTCATTAAAATGGTAGAAGGTCCTTTAAAAGACCATTGGAACCTTGCTACCAAGGGGTGGTATATGATGGCACCATCATTTTCCTGATGGAGCTTGCTTGACATAGTCCCTACACAGCATGACAAGTCCTTTCTTGAACACATTCTTAGTCTTGGAGCATAGATCCCAGCCTCATGTAGTCAGGTCTCTCAGACTTGGTGGGCACTTGAGACCACATAAGTCATCTTTCCCTGAAGACTGACTAGACACACTTCGAGATGGAAAAAAAAGGGTGGCTGCATCCAGAGAATCTAAGTGCACCATATCCATGTTGCTGTGATAGGGCATCGTCTCTCCTTTGTTAAATACTCATTGACTTGCTAGTGCCCCATTTCATTCCAACATTTACCCTGAAATAAAAGGGTACTGGCCTTACAGCAGCACCTACAACAGTGGTCATTAATCTATGAAGATCTAAACACAAATCTGTTTTCAGCTTCAATAACACAGTAAAGAATCATCACTCTTCTAAGCAGTTTGAGTTTATACTAAAATATAAACATTTGAAATAGGTGTAGCTTGGGAGTCTCAACCAAATTATCCCAGGAAATATTTTTATGTTAATTTGCTTTTAAGTGGAATGTATCGCACCCCACATTTCTTTTAGAATCCTTCTCTTCTTTCAAGGTTCTTCTCAGTTTCTTTCTACTCAGTGATGCTTTCCCTGATTCTTTGCCCACTTCTTGCCTTCCCTCTCTCATCCCTTCACCTCTGTTCCCAACAAATAAATGCTTTCTATCTCTTCAAACTTTCTTAGAGCACTTTGGATCTCTTATTTACTCTGATCATATTTGACCTTGTTTCATATTAAGCAAATATATGTGCTATCATCCTAATTTCATTTTAAGTTCCTTTAGGGCTTTGACTTTACATCCTGCTCCTCTCTCACCCTCATCCCACCATAGTCCAGTACTTCTCACACAGCTGCTTTATGTTTGCTGAATTAAAACAAACATGAAGTTTTGTTATTTTTCACTGACTAGAAAATGATTATGACAGGTCATTTATGTTAACATGAAATATTTAAGTAAATGGAATTGTATTCTTTTTGTTATTTTAACAAGTTATTTCTGACTTCATAATATTATTTGTAAGGTGCTGACCCTTTTATTGGTGGACTGTTTGAAGACCTAAAGGGACAGAAAAATAATTTGTATAATTTTGTTTCCAATTTGTAAAGTAATGCCTCTCTTCCAATCAACAGCTTTCCAGCAAACCAGAAAAACTGATAAAAAGGAATTTATAAAGAATGGTGTCTCAGATAGAATTTTAAGGAGACAGAGAGTGTTCAGAGGACTACTTAGAGAACAGTTCTTCAGATGAACTGAGGATTTATTTGAAGTCAGATCAGTGAATGAGTAATGTTCCTACCTCTCAGTATTGCTGTGAGGATAAAATGAGATATTTGTAAAATATTTTGTAAATGTTAAATACTATATAAGTACTGATGATGATGGTGATGATGGTGGCTACAGGGCATTATGGTCTATTACTATATTGACATGTGAATATTTTTAGTTTTAAAGGTTATAATTGACAAAAATGTAAATCAAATAAGTATATAGGGAGTATGGAAAAATATAAGTACTGCTGGTTTTGCCTTATAGAAAGATGACTTAGAGTTTTACATCATAAGGTATAGATGAGTCCCTGTTCAATAGGAGACTTTAAGACATTATAGGTAGTTGCAAAGTCAACAGGAGAAGACACTATAGGAGAAGCAAGAGGTAAGTTGAGCAGAACAGGAATCCCAAGAAGTCAAGGACAGGAAGCACAGGTGGCTTTTCATGGACATAAGAGAGGATTCTTCAGGTACTTTGCTGGGAACTTGATAAAAAGAGAAGCATTTGTACAATCGGTGAAGCAGTGGCTGAAAGTACATTGAGAGTAGAATCCTACTGCTGTGCACAGAACTCTTTGAGTCTATTGTTGAGTCAGGTTGAGATGGGAACCCTTTTGAGAATGCCTGTATTACCCTCTGCTTCTGTCTGGTTGAGAAGGAGAAACTACGGTATATAGAGATTTTGCATCTATTTTACTGAGATTGGTCCTTTGCTGAGAGAAGATGCAGAGAACTGATTAGACAAAGACAAATCCTCTTCTATTTACAGATAAGAGGAACTTGACAGTTCTTTGGTTTAAGAGAACTACTTGTCATTACAACAGATCCCTATGAGCTAAAAGAGCTGTCACTTTCACTGGCTCAAGAATAAAGAGGGCTTTGTTCAATAGGAAAGTGGTAAAAAACAGAAATAGAACAGGTAGCAGAGAAGCAGCTTTCTGAGATACAGATCATTTCTGAAGAGACAAAGGGCATCGACACGTGCAGACCAGAGTTGGAAGATACCCCAGCCCATCAATTTGTCCACTCATAGTCCTCCTTACTAGGTTTTTCATAAGTGTGTACAGATACTATGTATAGTGGTAGTTGAGTATAAATCAGGTTTATGGGTAAATTTTTTCTTTTGCCTTCTATTGAGTTACTCTCAGATCATTACTGATTTTGCCTTCTATTGGGTAGTTTTAATGATTTCTTCAACTTCTGAATATTAATGAGAAAAAAATTTGCCTTATTAAAAATGTTTTATGTTTATGAGTTAATGGAGTCATGGCAATTTTGTGTAAATAGGAGACAAAAGAGGCTAAAAGTAAAGGAAAAGGGGGTGATGGGAGGAAAGAAAAAGAGGAGAGACAGAGACAGAAACTTATATCATAGTATTACCTCTGGGTACATAGGACTGCATAATACTACAATGGATGATTGAGCAAACATAAAAAAAAATTTGAGTAGGTAATGGTACCATACTTGAACTACTCATTTTAAAAGTAATTTTTAAATAGTTGAACTTATCTCGGAGAATTTATGAGCATAGTAATAATCATACAGGATGGGAAGATATGAATAGACCTCCATATAACATAGCTACTGTTGAAGTACCAACATGGGGGTATGGGAAAGAGGGTAATCACAAGTTCAATGAAGCATGATAGTATAAGTTAATTTAGGTAGTTGCATTTATAAACTCACTCCTAAAGTCCTACTCTGATGCCTCAGGTTCCTGATCCTTATGCCCACCATCCAAAATGAGAAAGATTTAAGTACAATCCTTGATCTCTCTTGTCTAATACACAGTATACATTAGTCACAATGATGTTTGTTACCATTCTGGAGAGATGCCTACTAAGGTAGGAAAGTATTGAGATCAGCTTGATAGAGTATCAATATATCTGAAGTTACAGGTCCTTGAAATGGGCATCTTGTAGTTTGAGGCACAATCTCAGGCAACCCAAACCACTCCAGTGGTTGTACATTGAAAGGATGGACTTCCTGGTTGTCTCCACAATATGCTGTCTCTATTTCCATCATCATTCCCTTTCTCCCCCCCCCCCCCCCCCCACCTTGGACTTTGTCCCTGGTACACCAGACACTGGATTATGGTAATGGAATTTCAAGCCCTATCTTTCCAGGCACCTCTTCCCTCCCCTTTCCAGCTCCCTCTTATATGCTTATGTAGAAGTTACTCAAGAGCAGGAACCCTCTTTCCTGATTACCCAGAATTTAGCACAATGTTTGCCAAATTTTAAGTCTTTAACAAATGTTGTGTATTACTTAAATAACAGTGAGAAAATTTTCAAGTGGTGCTTCCATCTCTACTTCCATATCTGGGGTAAGCCTAGTGACTCTGCTACAACCTACCTAGGATAGTTGCTAATTGTTCAATGAATCTGTACCCTGGCCTCCATTCCACCAGTGAACAAGCAGTTATGGGATAGTCAGGTAGGTGCAAATGCAACTCTTATTTTCTCTACCATTGAAACTAAAGCTCTCATGAGACTAATTTTTAGAACCTTAAATTATCACTCTAATAAAACCATAGAAAAAGCATAAAATCCAGTCTTAAAAATTGGACTTTTCAGAACTGCTTTAAATACAATAATTTTTAAGATGAAAAACCTACAAATTAGTGGCCTATATCAATATTCATTAAGACAAAGAGATGCCTGCATGTACTCTTCTTTATTGATCACTGGGGGAGCATTCAAATAATCTTCACAAACCTCCAAATTACCACTAAATTTCGTATTTTCAGAGATTGCAAAATGAAGCAAAATAATTTTTCTTGAAAAAGAACAATTTCAGAAATAGTTAAAATCAATACATTTAAAATTATATCATATTTGGAAAAACTTTCACTTTATACATATACATATATATATATATATGTATATAAATCCAAAATACTATCTCCATATTCTTCTTGAGAAAGGTAATTCAACATGATTTAGGAGCATTTATTTTTATGCCTAAAAATGACACAAATAATAACAAATAAAATTGTTTTTTCATGTAGTTTCAGATTAATACAAATAAAATAAGTTATTTCCTTAGCTTATTTAAATCAAGTATTGACAAGGATGAATGGAAAATATTTATGACACATTATCTTATGAAGAAAATCACACAAATCCTTCTTTTGCCTTTTTTTTTGCTTAAATATTCATGTTTACTAAGAAACACTATCTTGAAACTCCCTTAAAATTCATATTCTTTCATTTTTTTATACTTTTACAATTTAATCATAACAGGAAAAACATCTAGCTTTGCTGAAGATTCATCTAAAATACAAAATGAAATGTTAAAAAGCTAAAACTCAAGATTAAAATTTTGTATTTTTATTCAGCCTAAAAGAAATAAAGTCAAATAAAACAAATAATCTATAAGTACTAAAGAATTGTTTTTGAAAGAAAAAATTTTTATCTTTATCAATCAATTAAGTACAAATTAAATGAAGCAGCAAGTCAGCCTGGGGGATGTACGTGTGCCTGGCAAGTCAAATCATCACATAAACCCAAGAGTCTTAGGAATAGCAGTGTCCCCTAGCCCAGCCCCTGCAGTCATTGCTGAGGGGAGAAATTGTAAAGAAAGGGTCCACTACCTTTCCTCATCACTACCAGCAACAACTGCTGACTGTCTTTCACAAGAAATGTGGAAGTGACAGTACAAGACAAATTCTAGGACAACAGGCCTCTGAGCTTATTCCCAAATAGTGCCCAAACCAATTAAAACATAATGGGAAAAGTGCTTTAAAAATAAAAATACAATATAGATAATGTTCATTTGTGGTTTTCTAAGTCAATATTCCCCATTGCCCCAAGCTTGCAGCTCTCATTCCAAGTAAGTAGACCCTGTGGAAAGAGAGTCTGCCAGTAACACTAAATTTCCAGTCAATTCCCTGGTACCCAACAGCAACCTAACTGAAGCAGTAAAGTATTATGAGAGAAAGGAAGCAGCATGTTCCATGAAGGCAATCTGCTAACATCTCCCCTCAGACAACCCAAGGTCTGAACCCAAGATCTTGGAAAAAGTAACGCTGCTAAGATGCAGACTGTTAGTGTTTCTGCTGGTACTACAGGTCACATCTACTGAAGATCCAGAAAAGAAAGCTCTGGCTATCAGGTCCTTTTATGGGGCAGGTAAAATTTACCTGATAATAGAATATGAAAAACTGGTACAAAATATGGGATCATTTACAGATTCTAGAAAGATAAAACAGATGTTAAAGGATATATTTATATGTCCTTTATACTGTGTCAAAGAGACTCTTTCTGTTCTTGATGCTGAGTAAATTAGTAGTCTAACCTGGAAGACCTTCTACTTTCTCCTATTTGAAACTATTCAGCCTTTTGCTGAGTCAAAGAGAGACTTCTTTTGAATTATGACTTGTTGCTGGGAGATGGAGAAAATGAATACTGCAAAGGAGCAGTGTTGAAGAGACTCTTGTTAATGTAAATGGAGCTAACCAAGAAAACCTTAAAAAATTTAAATTCAGAGTATTTAAATCATTTATTCCATTAAACAATTTGTTAGCTTCCCTCCCCATCCCCACAAAAAAGATTACAATTATCTTTTCCTGAAAAGAGCTTACATTCACACTGTTAGTGAAGTTGTGAATTGGTAGTCATTCTGAGGAACCATGACTATATTAAATTATGCATACCTTTATGCACCTATTTATGGTATATTAAAATAACATTGGTTAATTGGTTGTCCTTCATTCTTAAGGAGAACCAAAATGACATCACTATGTTAGTCAAGATACAGTGTATATGACTGTAATCAGATCCGTATGAGCTTGGGTACAAAAGGTCCAATGAACATTTGAGGTGAATTCTCTAAATTTGCACCTCTGGAGTTTCGAGCTACTTCCATTCTGCTTTGCTCAGAGCACAGCACCTTCTCTGATAAGGGCAGGTAATAGCTGGGCAGTCCTGTGCCAGTATTTCCCATGCCACACAGTCAATTCCAAAGTTCAGTTTCCCTCCATTGCTTTTCTGACTACTATGTGAACACTTGCCCTTTGGCAAGCATGCAATTGGCATTCAAATAACATGGCTCTATGTATAGGTTTCTTCTCTAGGAGATTGCTCCATCTCTATGCTCAAATCCTCAATCATTCTCCATCTACTGGCTGTTTATTATCTATAAACATGCCAATGTCTACTCCCTTTTCAAAACCTTATTTGTTCCTTTCTCACTTCATTCCTGGGATAATTCAGTAGGTCTATTCTCCTTTTTTGGACTTAAGGGAAAAAAAATACTCCCTGAGAAGGGAGTTTTAACTCATGGCACTTTGGTTTCTAAGTTTTTTAATTTCCAAATATTTTCTCAATTCTTATCCTTCTTGAGTTCTCTGCAGTCTCTGACAGTTAATCATCTTTCTCCTTGAGTTGGTTTTCTTGAGACTACTCTTTTCCTGATTCTCTTCCTGTTACTTCTCTTGTGTTGTATCTCCATACCCAAGGGTGTGTGTGTATATATGCATATATACAAGTCTGTAAATGTATATCTTAAACTCACTACATCTAAAACTGTTGTCATTCCTCTGTTGAAATAATCCTCCCCTCCTCCCAATTTCCCTATTACTACCAGGGGTGCCATATACTTTCAGTCACCCAGGCTTGCAACCTACATGCCTTCCTTAGCTCATTCCCTTTCACTCCCTATATCCAACCAGTTGTCAGGCTTTTTTTTAAAACCTTTGTAACATCTCTAGCATTTGCCCCTTTTCTGAAATCATCATGCTGGTTGAAGCTTTCATTTTATGCTTAGACTATTACAATAGGTTTTTGGTTGGTCCATCTGGGGTCTTTTCCCCGAGAGCAATCTATCTTCTATTTAGTTGTCAAGCTCATCTTCCTAAAGCACAGATTTCACCATTTCATTCCCCCCCCACCTCACATTTCCACCCCATGCCATTCAATAAACTTCACTGAATCCTATTACTTTCAAGATGAAACATAAAATCCTGACTTTTAATGCCCCTCATAAATCTGGCTTCTTCCTATCATGTGCTTTACACCTCACTTCTCCCCTTTCCTATGTACTTTTTGATCCTTTGCATAAGACCCTCCCACCATTTGATATTTTCACAAGTTATCCCCCAAGCATGGATTTCTTTTCTCACTTCTACCTCCCAGGTTCCATTTTTTGGGGGGTCCAAGTTAAAAATCCCTTTTGTATGTAATGTTTCCTAATCAGTTTTTTTTTTCCATTTATGATCTTGGATACATTTCGTTGGCATGTGAGCTTCCTGAAGGTAATAAGGAATGTTTTTTGGGTTTATTGGTATCCACAGTGCTGATAAATGGTAGGTTAATAATTCTAACTGACCTGACTTGGACAGATGATTTCATTGGTATAAGGAAATTCCAGGTAAGCAAATTCCCTGTATCAATGTAGTACTGTTTCTGTTTTAGAGAATTACCTAGGATATGGAGATTAAATGGCTTATCTGGGGGTCTACCATCAATATAGCCCTACAAAGGGATGTCTCTCCACATAGTAAGTATATACAAAATAATTTCAAGAAAAAGTGGGGATTTGAGAGAATGTGAGCTGTGCTTTGAAGAAAAAAAATGAATTGTGTCCAAAATGTTCTGCAGACTTTAGGCCACAGAAACAACAATTATTAAATATGGCAAGGGAAAATGAGCAAACTTTAAACAGTTTCACCCATCATAGATCAAGACAAAGAGATAAGACTTTCAGTACTGATTTGTTTCAAAACCTCATCTGCTATCTAGATATTTTATACCAATAGCAGTCAGCTCCCCAGTGGCTGCAGACAATGAAGCCGACTTAGAGACAAAGACCATCCAGGGCTGTTGTTTGTCTTTCATTGAAGAGAATCAATGATACTCTTGAAAGTGAATAAAAGTGAAGATGGAGACAAGAAAGGATCTCATCTTAGGCGCTCTCTGATAAAACTCATAAACTAAGGACTCTAAACTTTCGAGAGACAGAACCCACAGAGGGACACAGTGAAGCAGTTCTCCTACTCAAGGTAACCTGGAAAAGAGCAGAAAGGCTCTGCTCCCCAGGATCGGAGGGGTGGCTGGCCAGAGGGGTGGCCCGCCAGAGCAAAAGAACTTCAGCCTGCTGGAGGCAGCCCCAGGGCACTGGGAGCTGGCTTACAGCAGCGGGGGAGTTTCCTGACCTACACCCCAGGGAGCACTGGGCACAAATTGTGGGAACAGCGGTGGACCTCTGCCAGAGCGAGCATGAGGAGCCCAGCCCTCAGGGCACACAGATCCAGCAACAGAAGCAGTTGGAGCCAGTAAGCAGGAGCCCCCAGGGCATGAGCCCATTGAACCTAGGGAGGGGAGTGAAGAGAGAGAGACTGCAGAGCTCTGTCCTCTGCCCCTGGAACAGGACTCTGGGGCTCTGAACACATTCAGATCCTGATCGCAGTCTAGGCCCCACCATAGAACAGCAGGGCCCCCTCCACCTCAGCCCCATTGGCAGAGGGGGGTGCATATGGTCATTCACAGACCAGGAGGGAGGGCAGAACCTCACACACTGAGACCCTTGTAGGAGTGTCCCAAAAGGTGAAGAAGCACCCCAAAACCAGGCTTAGGCTGGGAAAATGAACAAGCAGAGAAAAAAGAGGAACACCATTGAGAAATATTTTGCAAATGAGCTCAAGAAGGATCAAAATACCGAGTCTGAAGATGAGGAAGCACAAGCTCCTGCATCTAAAGACTCCAAGAAAAACAAAAGTTGGGCTCAGGCTATGACAGTGCTCAAAAAAGACTGAAAATCAAATGAGGAAGTTAGAAGAAAAACTGGGAAAAGAAATGAGAGAGATGCAGGAAAAACATGAAAATGAAGTCAGCAGCCTAGTCAAGGAAATCCAAAAAAATGCTGAAGAAAATAGCATGCTAAAAACCAGCTTAGGTCAAATGGATAAAACAGTTCAAAAAGTTATGGAGAAGAATGCATTAAAAAGCAAAATTGGCCAGATCGAAAAAGAGATAAGAACACTCTCTGAGGAGAATAAATCCTTCAGAAAAGAATAGAATTCAGGGAGATTGATGAATTTACTAGAAATCAGGAATCAATACTTCAAAACCAAAAAAAAATGAAAAATTAGAAGAAAATGTGAAATATCTCACTGAAAAAACAACTGATATGGAAAACAGACTTAGAAAAGATAACTTAAAAATTATTAGAATACCTGAAAGTCATGATCAGGAAAAGAGCCTTGACATCATTTTCAAAGAATTACTACAGGAAAATTGCCCTGATATTCTAGAAGCAGAGGGCAAAATAGAAATGGTGAGAATCCACCAATCGCCCCGAGAAAGAGATCCCAAAAAACCAACCCCTAGGAATATTATAGCCAAGTTCCAGAACTCCCAAGTCAAAGAGAAAATATTACAAGCAGCCAGAAGGACACAGTTCAAATATCGTGGAGCTGCAGTCAGGATCACACAGGACTTAGCAGCAACTACATTGGAAGCTCGTAGGGTTTGGAATATAATATACCAGAAGGCAAAAGAGCTTAGAATGCAACCAAGAATCAACTACCCAGCAAGGCTGAATGTTCTCTTCCAGGGAAAAAGATGGACTTTCAATGAACCAGGGGAATTTCAGATGTTCCTGTTGGAATGGCCAGAGTTGAACAGAAGGTTTGATCTTCAGGTACAGGACTCAGGTGAAGAATAGAGATTGGAGAAGGGGAAAATATGAGGGACTTAATGAGGATGAACTGTATGTATTCCTGTATAGAAAAATGACATTGATAATACTCATATGAGCCTTCTCAGTTAATAGAGCAGGTAGAGGGAGCTTTTATAGTTGAAGCACAGGAGAAAGCTGAATTCGAAGATAAAGATATGGTGTAAAAATGGAGTCAATAGAAAAAAGGGAAATGTAATGGGAGAACGAAAATGGAGAGGGGGAATAGGCCAAGATATTTCATATAATAAGATTTTTCTTTATTACAATGAGCTATTGCAATGATATGGAATGGGGGAAGGCAAGGGGGAATGAGGGAAACTTCGCTCTCTTCAGAGGTGGCTAGGAGAGGAAACAGCAAATATACTTAATGGGGTATAGACATCTGGAGTAAGAAGGGGGGGAGGGAGAGAGAAGAAGGGGTGGGGATGTGAATGAAGGAGGAGAGGATGGATCATTGCGGGAGAGTGGTCAGATATAACATTTTTTTTTTTTACTTCTTGCAAGGGGCTGGGATTGGATGGCCTGTCCGGGACCATAGGGCCATGTGGATGCTGGGCCTAAGGGGTGGTATGGGGGCTCCAGCCCTCTTGGCCCCAGAGCCGGGGATCTGTCTGCTGTACCACTCAGCGACCCTACAGCAGAGTCAGAGTGAAAGGAGAGAGAAAATATAGTATATGGTAGTGGAGAAATACAGGAGGGAGTTGCAATCAGCAATGGCAATGGTGGAAAACATGGAAGTAACTTTTGCCATGGACTTATCATAAAGAATGTGATACACCCACGACAGAGACAGAGTTGTTGGTGTTGGAACAAAGACTCAAGCACATTTTTTATTATTATTATTTTTTGGGGGTGCAGGGCAAATGGGGCTGGGTGGCCTGCCTTGGGCCACATAGCAGGGTGATCCATTGAGTGTCTGAGGCCGGATTTGGACCCGGGTGCTCCTGGCTCAAGGGCCAATGCTCTGTCTGCCACCCAGCCACCCCTACTGTTATTACTATTTTATTTTATTTTGGGTCTTTTTGGGGGGGGTGTTTTTTGCAGGGCAGTGGGATTTGGATGGCTTGCGTATCACACGGCTGGGTGATTGTTGGGTGTACGGGGCTGGATGTGGGCTTGAGTGCTTGTGGCTCCAGGGCTGGTGCTCCTTCCATTGCACCAGCTGGCGATACCTACAATTATTACTATTTTTTTTAATTTTAATTTCTTTCTCTCCCCTTTACTTTTTTCGCTGAAGCAAGACTATATTTATGGAGGAGGGGGTATTTCATTTACTCTTAAATAAGAATATTTTATTAATGTAAAAAACATTATTTGTACAAAATGAGAATATTAAATAAAATAAAACTTTTTATTTTACAAGTAAAAAAAAGGGAATAAAAGTGAGGCAGAGTTGCCCTAGGACAGAGTCCCACTCTCCCTTCCTGAGTCATCCAAGTCCAGTGAAAAACAAGTCAGCCGACTGGCCATCGTCTGTGCATGTCCTTGGCATCTTGATGCCTAAGCTCTAGGTGCTTTATGGTGCCTACTCCATCCATCTGTTGCACAAAGGAAAGTCTTCATAGGCTTGGGGTAGACATTCCCCTAATTCACCAACAGGTTTGAGGCCTAGTCCACTCAATGTGGCCAATGAGTATGCTCCAACTTCTTGGAGTCCCAGGGAGAGGTGGCACTTTAGTTTCTAAGTTATCTTTTAATTTCCAAATATTTTCTCAATTCTTATTCTTCCTGAGTTCTCTGCAGTCTCTGACAGACAGTTAATCATCTTTCAGATACCAAAGCCCTAAAAAGGGCTCTGCCAGCTCTCATACTGGAGGTGCCAGTCCTCCAAAACACCCCATTCAGGTGAACTGGAGAAGGATGCCAGGTAAAGTAAAATCTAGAGGTGTGTCAGGAGGATGAATGCCCAGGGCAGGTATCACACAAAACAGGGAACCTGTGATGCCACCTTGGGGGGTGGGGGGATTGAATTAAAATTCTAAGGGGGGGGTGGCTAGATGGCACAGTGGATAAAGCACCCACCCTGGAGTCAGGAGTACCTGGGTTGAAACCTGACCTCTGACACTTAATAATGACCTAGCTGTGTGGCCTTGGGCAAGCCACTTAACCTCATTTGCCTTGCAAAAACCTAAAAATAAAACAAAAAAAGACTCTAAGGGGGAGGGAGGGGGCAATGGTCCTGGAGTTGGGAGGACCTGAGTTCAGATTCGGTTTCAGAAACTTAATCGTGGTTAAATCATTTAACTTCATGGCTACAAAGGGAAAAAAATGTGTTAAGGAAGATTAGAGGGAGGGGTCCAGCCCATTTAATTTACAGAGGAGGAAAGGGCGCCCGGGAGGTGGGGGGAGGGCAGCCTCCTGCCCCACCCCCAAGGCATCCGGCCCAGGAACTTCCGCGGCCTCTCCGAGATCACGCCCCCTTCGGGGCTGCGCCTGCGCCAATGAGAGAAGGGCGCGTGAAGCCCCGCCCCCGCGCCCGCGCCCGCGCCCGCGGAAGCCAGCCAGGACCGGCCATGGCCGCCACAGATCATCCCGCGGCCTTCCTCCCACCGCCGTGGCCACCCGCCTCTCCCGCCGTCCCTCCAAAGCGGCCAAAGACAATCCAGCCGTATTGGAGTCCCCCGAAGAAGAGCCACCTGCCCCCGGCCGTGTTGCGCTGGCTTCAAAGCCTGACTCTCACTTTCTTCCCCAAGAACATCCACAGGTGGGTGCGCGCCCACGAAGGCAGCCCGGACTGCGCTCCGCCTTCGGGCCTGCGCTGCACCAACCGGCTTCCGCCCGACCCGTGCCCTGCACCTGCGCAGTTCTGCGTTCTGCCTTCACTTCCTGATGGCCGGCCCCTCCTTCGCGCTGGCTTGCCTCCCCTTAGCGCCTGCGCTCTCCGCCCGCACCTTTTGGCTCCGCCCCGGAACTCCCGGTCCCGGAGCGCCTGCGCGCTTCCCCTGGTTCCCCTCCCCCTCCGTGGTAGGCCGGCCCCTTCAGTGAGCTGCGGCCCTTAAAGGCTTGCTGACGGTCCGGGTGCCTTGCCCACCTGGCCTGGGAGCGGCGGCGTCTTTGGCGGGAAGGGCTGCCCCGGAAGCGTTCCTCCAGGTCTCTTCGGCGTGGTGAGCCTTCACCCACCTGAGGCCGAAGACACCCTTGAAATGATGCATTCTTCCCTGGTTTCCTCCCCTCCCCTCCCCTCCTGCTGCAGGCCCCTTCCCACCCTCGAGTTTGCACCTTTTTTTAAGGTTTTTGCAAGGCAATGGGGTTAAGCGGCTTGCCCAAGGCCACACAGCTAGGTAATTATTAAGTCTCCGAGGCCGGATTTGAACCCAGGTACTCCTGACTCCAGGACCAGTGCCCCCTCCCTAACTGTCCCGATTTAGCCCTAAAGAGGCCTAGAAGTTCCGGCTCACCTGCTTCCCTCCCCCCACCCCCACAGAAAGCAGTCTTGACATCGTTTCCATGCTGTGCACTGATCCAAGACGAATGTCATGAGAGAGAAATCATATCCTTAAGGAAGGAACATAAAGTATAAGAGCAAAATTATATAAGATAACAGGTTTGTTTAAATTAAAGGTAATAGCCCAAAGCTTAATTCTTAATAAATTCTATTAACAATAATAAATTACTATGGGGCAGCTAGGAGGGGAAGTAGAGCACCGGCCCTGGAGTCAGGAGATCTTGAGTTCAAATCCATCCTCAGATACTTAATAATTACCTAGCTATGTGATCTTCAGCAAGTCACTTAACCCTATCGCCTTAAATTAAAAAAAAAGTAAAAAACCCAATAAATTACTATTGGATATTAATAATAAATAGTTCTTTTAAAATGTTTCTTAAATTGATATGAACTGAACATATGTTGTTATTGTTGTTCAGTTATTTCAGTCATGCCCAACTCTTTGCAGCCATATTTAGGATTTTCTTGACAAAGATACTGGTTTACCATTTCCTTCTCCAGCTCATTTTATAGATGAAACTGAAGCAAAAAGGGATAAGTGACTTGTCCAGAGTTAGACATCTGAGATCAAATTTTAACTCGGGTCGTCCTGACTCCAGGCCCAGCATTTCACCACCTTACTGCTCCAACATTGTACTTGAGGGCACTTGTATTCTGTTCCATTGTATAGGAATGAATCATCAAATCTATAACCATTTTAGGTTCTGGCAATCTAAAATCCTGATATATTCCCAGTATTCTAGCTTCAGTCAACCAATGTGAAAATAGGATTACCTTGAGATAAATGAAAGTGGAGAAATTATACTTGCATAGCCTTACTCCTGTCCTTTCTCCAAGTTCTTTCCCAGCAATAATTAGTAACCTATTCAAGA
Source organism: Macrotis lagotis (assembly GCF_037893015.1). NCBI lineage: Eukaryota > Metazoa > Chordata > Mammalia > Peramelemorphia > Peramelidae > Macrotis > Macrotis lagotis. Next base: position 81,410,972 of record NC_133660.1, read on the forward strand.
GTACTGAAAAGTATTTTAATTTTCAGTCAAATATTAACCAATATGCATTGAGATAATGACACATCAAATAATATAGATAATAAAATTAGTGTCTCCTGGAATTTATAGAATTTAGCTCCCAAAAAATTATTCTTAGATTCATAGAAATGGAGAGGAACTTATAGATCATCTTGTGCAACTCTCATTTTTTATAAATAAGGAATTGAGGCTCAGAATTGTTTAGTGATTTCCTCAAGGTCTCATAGCTTTGAAGAGGCAGAACTGGCTTTGGAATCCTAGTTAATTATTCTAGGTGTAACAAACTGATTCCCACTTAAGGTTTTGTAAAACTCTATTACTATGGTTTCTGGTCCATGCTTAATATCTGAGGTATGTTAGGTGCCTTCTGGGTGTATAGTACTATGCTAGGCCCTGAAGGACATGAAACATTTATATAAGCCAGGGTCCCATCCCTTTTAGAGGAGTGTTAATTGATGTTAATATAATACAATTGCAGACTAAAATAAAAGCATTCTGTTTGCTCTCCTTGTTACTGGTCAGGGACTTTTCAAATGGCTTCCTGATTGCAGAAATATTCAGTATCTATTATCCTTTGGATCTTAAGCTCATAACTTTTGAGAATGGAAATTCCATAAAATCCAAATTGGCTAATTGGGGACAGCTGGAAACGGTAAGTTATTAATCACATATAATTTTACTTAGCCCTGATTTCTGGATTTTTAAAAAAATGTCTTTAGTTATAAATTCCCCATTTGACTTTGAATTTTCCTGATGGCTGACTTTCATTTTGGAAAATGATCCTTTTAACAAACTGTCCAGAGAACATATGTTTTGATTTTTTCCCCCACCTGTGATGATGGGTTGTCCTGAGTCTTACATGTAACTACTTCTCTTTTGGAACCAGTGGAAAGTATAAATTATGAAACCTTGCACAGAACCAAGGTGTCTTAAAGAATAAACTTCAAGAGAGGGCAGAGCTGTTGTTTATTTCTTTGTATATACTATTCGATTACATCTTCTTTTGGGTACAGAAAAGTCGTACAAATTTTCGGTTGAAGAAGCAATTCCTGGCATTTGAATTTCTGTAAAATCCAGAAAATCTGAAAATTCCTTTCTAAAATCCTGCTGGCCTGCAAACTACATTTGTAGTAAGAATATCTGGGAATGGTTGTATTAGCAATGTTGTCAGTAAGGGGGTTAAGTATGGATGTTTATAATGCTGAAAAGAAACAATTATTTTTTTTTAAGACAAGCCCTAATATAAATATACAATACACCAAAGATTCAAGAGCCAGGCTTCTTAACCATTTGTATATTATTGATATTTTTGGTAGTCTGGTGAAACCTATGGACACTTTCTCAAAAAAAAAGTTAAAGATATAAAATAAAACCCATAAGATTACAAAGGAAATCAGTTACACTGAAATGCCAGATCCTGCCTAAGAACCTTTAGTTTTTTATATATATATATATGTATATATACATATATATATATATATATACATACACATATATATGTATATATATATATATATTTTATAATAGTTTGCTAACTTGGATCTTTATTATATTTATAATCTAAGCATGCATTACTGTGACATATGAGAACAGTTGGGTGGTATAGTAGATAAGAATGCTGGACCTGGAATCAAGAAGACCCGAGGTCAAATCCAGCCTCGGACTCTTTGACCCTGATCTAGTCACTTAATCTCTCTGCCTGTTTCCTCATCTGTAAAATGGGGATAATGATAGCCCCTACCTGCCACAGTTGTGAAGACCAAATGAGATCATCATTGTAAATCATCTAGCACCATGTCTGGAACATAAAATCTGTATAAATGTTAGCTATTATTATTTTTTACTATTATTGTTATTGCTAGTAGTAGTAGTAGTAGTAATAGTTGTAGTAGTTGTAGTAGTAGTAGTAATAGTAGTGGTAATAATAGTAGTATGGATATATTTGATTCCATTGAAATAATTACTGTGCTTTTCAGTTGTAAAGAAGTAAATGAAAGATATACATGTGGGAGAAATTTAAGTATATTAATAGAAAAATGAAAGTATAATATATATCTCTTTCCTATTAAAATCTCTAATTGACAGCTGAATTTTTTGTTTTTTTATTATTAAAGTTTTTTTCCAAAAAACATTTGAAAATAGCCAAAGAATTAATTCATGGGACACTTCATTGTAAACCTGGAGTAGCAGAAATATTGATACAAGAAATCTACACATTGTTAACAAAACGAGAGTGAGTTATTATTTAGACAGTTAAACTTTAAAACAAATCTTCTAAGATTTATGTATTTTTTCATTGTCAAGGTTTTGTGTCAACAGCAGAATTTTCATTTTGTTTTCAGAATTAAAAATATGGAAGACAACTATGTGAACTTCACAGATTGTAATTACCAGGTCAATTTACCACCGCCACTCAAAACAACAGCTTCAAAATTTATCAAGAGTAACATTAGATTATCTGAATTACTGACCAATCCCAACATACTCAACCAACAACTTAAAATTGACTTTCTGTGTCTCTTACAAATGTTACACAGAAGATTAAGTAGGAAACAACATCCAAGTAAGTTTTCTATTGAAAATAGTTTTTTTCTTTCTCCTTTTTGTGAACCATTCCATACCTGGTCTCCTAAAAGAAGAAATGAGGGCTGAACTTGTATTATGCACAAGAAAATTGAGTTTGTCCTTGGTAATCCCTACATCTCTAGGACGTGCCTCTATTTCCTCTTTTTTTTTCTTTGACTCGCCATCATTTTAATTAACTTTTTCTCATTTGTTAGCAAAATTTTAGTAAACTTACTAATTGTAACATAAAATTTTGTGTTTAAGTATACATATGGATTTTTTCTGAAACAAATATGGATGATAGGTCTTTTATCTTCAAATTTACTTTATTATTCTTCCAACTGTACAATATGGTTTTCAGTATTATGACTTCAGGTAATTCTTTTAATGATTCCAAACTGTTCACTGCTATAAAAGCTCAGCATTGATATAGATATCCTCCCATCATGAATTTTAGTGCAATTTTGCAACAACTTTCTCCTTCTTTTGCAGAATAAAAATCAACTTGAAAAATCTGTGTAACATTTTGAACTGTTTTTAATTTTAATTATTTTTCAATCTTGAACTTTCAAGTTTTACAATGTCCTTCTCCCTCTTCCATCATTGGAAAGGCAAGCAATTTGATATAGGTTTTATATATCATACATATTAGTCATGTTATGAAACAAAACACAAAAAAAGAAATATACAGGAAGTAAAAAATATAGCATTCTTTGATCTGCATTTAGAGTCCATTGATTCTTTGTCTGGAGGTGGATAGTATTTTTCATTGTAAATCCTTGGAATTGTCTTAGATCTTTATATTGCTTGGAATAGCTAAATCAATCACAATTGATCATTGAACAATTAGTGTGTACAATGGTCTCTTGTGATTCTGTTCCTTTCACTTTGTATCAGTTCACTTAAGGCTTTCCAGATCTTTCTGAGAATAAGCTGCTACCCATCATTGTACCTTCCATCACAATCATATCTTCAGTCATTCCCCAGTTGATGGATAGCCCCTCAATTTCCAATTCTTTACCACCACAAAAATAGTTTCTGGAAATATATTTGTATATATAGGTTCTTTTTCTTTTAAAAAAATATTTTGGTATTGGTTGTTGTCTTTTGTTCTAGAAGCAGTACAAAATTACACCATTATGTTGGGGTCAAGGTTCAGGGTAGAGGGGATAAAAATAAAAATCCACTTAAAAACTATAGACTCCTCTGAGCAAAAAAAAAAGTTTATTTTGGCTTTTCTCGAGAAAAGGGCACACTCCAAGTCTCACAAAAGTAGTGAAGATCAAGGAGCTGTGCTGATTTGACAGTCAAGCAAGATTACATGGCCTAACAAGATTTCCTTCTCCTTCCTATCATCCCTCTCTGCTGACTCATTGGTTAGTCTTCAGAGTTACATTCTACTTGTGAAAATCTACCCCAGCAACAAAGAAAAGAATGAAATGTTTTCATAAAATATTACCTCATCATCCAGATGGTGAGAATAATCTTCAGGACTATAACTATTTTATTGAAGTAATGTAACTTGTCTTGGAACACAAGGTTTAGGAACAGTCTAATTATCATCAAACAAGAGTAGTCTTATGAGCTTCATTGGAATGCAAGGTTTTTCTCATGGAAACAGTCTACTTGTTTTCCCAGTTAAGATAGTTTTATCATCAAATAGGTGACTAACTAAAAAAAATGCAAGATCTCTCTGGTAATAGTCCACTATTTCCTTCCCTAACAGAGTTGGGAGGGTGCCTGGCTTGGAATCCATGGTCTCTCTTCCTCTTCTAAGAATAGTCTAAGAGTAATAGTCTGCCTTTGTTTTAATGATTTTAACCTGAGAGCACTTCACTAGGAATATTAACTCTTAAGAGGGAATATTTGATTCAATCCCTCCTTTTATATACATATATTTATTTGGCATCTGAAATCCTCTCACACTATCTTTGATACCCTCTCAGGTTCTATTCTTTCTCTCTTCCGGTCCACTTGGGACTCATCTTCTTCTTAGAACCCTGACCAAACAACCCATTCACACACATAGACACAATGGGGAAAGATGAACTCATCCAGTTTCTCTCTCTTTTCTCCTGGAGACATTCAATATCTTTCTGTATCTGCAGAGTCCATTCCAATCTCCAATTCAGATGACTTGTTGAGCTCCTCTTCTGGTAAAGGAACTTTTTTTTTTAAGGTTTTTGCAAGGCAAACAGGGTTAAGTGGCTTGCCCAAGGCCACCCAGCTAGGTAATTATTAAGTGTCTGAGACCAGATTTGAACCCAGGTACTCCTGACTTCAGGGCCAGTGCTTTATCCACTACGCCACCTAGCCGCCTTGTGGCTTTTTTTATACAACATCTTATCAGACAGACTCATATTTCCATCATTAGACCATAAAATTCTAAAGCTATTAAAATTCACATTTTGTCTCACTGTCACAAATGATAAACATACTTTAACAAAAATACAACTCCCATAACTGTTCACAAGTGAATATGTTGAGAATTATCAAGTTAACTTGAGCTTATAACATTTACATTAGATGACCATCTTCATACAAAGAATTTCCAGCAAATGACATACAAATAGTCTTAATCTCTTGCTCTTCATTAAAATAACTCAAGCATACTTAACTAAAATAAATTCCTCTTTCTTCCCAAAAATGTTTCTTAACTAAACTATAGGTGATTCTTCTGATATACTAAACTGACTTACATTCCCTTCTCAAAGTAGAACTTGAAACTGCCACTGCACAGAAGTGTATGTTGAGATTATATAACATTCTTTATTCTTCTTACTTAAATATTCTTTCCCTAGCATCAAATCAAATCAAAGAATCTTAATTCTTTTCAAAACATATAGCTAACAGCAGAGGTTAACACCTGCTGGTGTATCTAGCTATTAACCTTCACTTGACCTAAAATTTCTATATCAGATTGACTTTTAGTGATTTACTTTAAAGATCCAGGACATCAAAGGAACATTCCTTTGTAGGTATAATTTTGAGTGTCAGTTTCCAGGCAGAGGTCATGTGGATAGTCAAATGCCTTAAGTCAAATTTTTGATTTATCCAGTGAGACATTATTCAGATGTCACATTTGGGCAAGTCAAATCAAAAGGGTCCAACCTCAGGTTGCATTGAAAAGCCACCCCTTTGGCTTTTTCTCCCAATTCACCTGTCACCTATGTAGTGTCCAAACCTCCTTTGGGTTTCCAGACTTCAAGAGAGCATTGACTCAACAGCACTTCCTTTGCTAATCATACCTGATGTCAGACACAAAACAAAAGCCAATTAAAAGTCCCATGATCTAAAATAGTAATTCCATATGATTAGATCTCCAAGTAAATCGACTTCACAAGGACTAAATGCTAATTCTAATCTGGATGGGGGGACACAATCAGCCCCCTTCCCTACACACATATCAACTGTATCTACTCTGAGTGTTCCTGTCATCAGAATACATTAAATAAATTACTTTCTGAACATTCAAAAAGCAGTCAAGTTCCCCCAGCATCTGGAGTATTCCTTGACATACCAAAAAAACCAACTTCTTCACAACTGTGTTTCATAATTCAACAAGAAGGTCTATCCTCCTAGTGGCACTAACTTCTATTCTGCAGACCCACATCCCTTTGTGTGAAATAATATCTGTTTTATTCCTGGAGAGGCCTCTTGGATAGCCTGCTCTATTACAATAAACACCTCCTTTGGCTAGGAGATTATTTTAAGAATTCTCACATAACAATTAGCCAGATTGTCACAGAAAAAAAATCACAAATTATTATTTTCTTTCCCATGTTGCTCAGGTGCCTTTACTTCAAAGCAAACAACCACAACTTTCAGATTATAAATAGAAATATATACATCTATATGTAGATATATATATATATATATATATATATATATATATACACACACACATAAAGTCACAAAAATTCCAACTTATATATATGTATATATATATAAATAATTGGCAAGTTCTTATGCAAATAATTCTCTAATAAACCTATTTAATTATTAGCCATGTATGAAATGCAAATTATTACTTTTCAGAATTCAACCCATTAGAATATCTTAAGGGTCTCTAAAATTTAATAAATCAGTAGTAAATGTAACACATTATGAACTAGATTTCACAAAACAATCTTTCTATTATTACATTTATACCTGGACCTATAGATCTAGAGCAGGGTCCGACACATCATTTAAAATTTCATGGAACCCAGAGAGCCATGACCTTTGATAATTTCCCTCATTATACCTACAAAGCAATCAATTATTTCCAGGTTTGACTACATTACAATAAAATGGTTTATATTTCCAAAAGTAGATCACATGTCTGATAACACTCTTAAACATCTTACTCATTGATAAATTATCTAATTAGGGTTACATAATTTTTAATTTCCTAATCATTTTCCAAAGCCCCTCACATTTATACAGTATTATTGGAAAGGGTATCTTGCATTAAGACATACCTCCCAATCTCTTATACATTTGATTGCAGAATGAATCTGCATTTAACATGGGGGAAGAAATCTGTGATTTTGCTTCTTTAAAATTTAAACATTAAATTCTTAACCTACATGAAACAAAAGGTTTTCATGTTGACATCTAATTCTCTCTCTTTTTTTTTTAGGCTTTTGCAAGGCAAATGGGGTTAAGTGGCTTACCCAAGGCCACACAGCTAGGTAATTATTAAGTGTCTGAGACTGGATTTGAACCCAGGTACTCCTGACTCCAGGGCTGGTGCTTTATCAACTATGCCACCTAGCTGCCCCTATATCTCATTCTCTTAAAGCAAAAAAAAAAAAAAAAAAAAAAAAAAACACAAAACCCCAACAGGTTCTCTTACAAGTGTGATTGATAAACCAATATGCAATCAGAAGGCTCTATTGGGCTTCTATGAGGCAAAAATAGCTCATATGAACATTAGGAGTGGAGATGGTTCTAAATTTTCACATCTCATGTTTCTCTTGAGCTATTGCAATTTTGCTTTGATGCAGGCACACGTTGGGTGTTCCTGTGCCAATGTCTCCAGCGTTTCACAATGTTCCAAAGTTTTTGAGACAGACTTTGAGAATACCCTTGTATCACTTCAGACTTTCATGCAAGTACTTGTCTTGTAAAATAATTTTTTATGCAAACATATGTTTGACATTCAAATAATGTGGTCAGCCCAACTGAGTTGCATTCTCTGCAATAGAGTTTGAATGCTTAGCAATTCAGCTCAAAAAAGAACCTCAGTGCTGTTACCTTATTCTGCCAGGTGATTTTCAGAATCTTCTTAAAACAATTCAAATAGAACCAATTCAGTTTTCAGGAATTGCATTGATATATTGTCCAGACATACAACAATGAGGTCAATACTATGTAGATCAGTTTGGCAGGCAATTCTAATACCTCTGCTCTCCCACATTTTGTTTTAGGTTTTTGCAAGGCAAATGGGGTTAAGTGACTTGCCCAAGGCCACACAGCTAGGTAATTATTTAGTGTCAGAGGTAGGATTTGAACTCAGGTACTCTGACTCCAGGTCCACTGTTTCACCTAGCTGCCCCCTCTCCCACATTTTTCTTAGAGTCTCCCAAATACTGAACTAGCTCTGGCATTGTATGCATCAACTTTATCATCTATGTCCATATCTCTGGAAAGTATGACTGATGGATTTTTTGAATAATTCTTTCTGTCCTTCATTCTCAAAGAAGACCTTAACATCAGGGAGGGATGCCATGACAAGCACATGAATTGGATTTGAGTGAGGGGGGTTCTGTACCCACTCACCAGCCTCGCTTTCTCTTCCAGAGCTATCTGAATTCCAGTGGTCAGATAAGGATCAGGACATCTCTAGATGATCCTGAAGGTGAGGCAATCAGGGTTAAGTGATTTGCTTAAGGTCACATAACTAGTAAATGTCAAGTGTCTTGAATCTGGATTTGAATTCCTGTCTTCCTGTCTCCAAGACCAGCACTCTATAAAGTAAAGGAAGAGTGGGTTCATGACTTTTTTATTTGCAGATGATTGTGTACTCAATTCAGCCTCTGAGGATGAAATGCAAACAAAATATCTATCGATTCTCTGCTGCTAATGCTAATTTTAGCCTGACAAGTCAAAAGACCAGAAGTTTTCCACAGTCAGCACAATACCACCTGTACATGGAACTGTTACCTTGGCAGTGAGCTTATCCAAAGTATTTACAATTTGACCATTTGGTATAAACTATGGTTCCAAGTATGGATGGTAGTGTGCTGGCTATGAAAAACCTATGGTCTTTTGGGGTTAATTTTCAGGCCATAATTAGCACCAGCAGCAGAAAATTGATCCATATTTTGTTGCATTTCATAATCATCTGCAAATAAAAAGTCACAAACCCAGTCTCCCTCTACTCTTTGCCGTCAATAATTTACCGTCAATACAGTAGCTGACCCTGATACCATTTTTAGCCTTGTTGACAACATTGCTGAACACAGTATGCTAACAAGCATGAGAACAAGTATGCAACCTTGCTTGATTCCATCATCCAGAATCCATACAAGCATGCCATCAAAAAACTGACATTCAATACTCATGAACTCTGGGCAACCAAATTCTGCCTTGAATTCCATAAGCCCTCACAACTGACCATTTAAAAGCCTTGATCAAACTGATAGATTTTGTATATAGATCTCTGTCTGCTCCAGGCATTTCTCCTTGAGTTGTCAAGCAGCGAACACTATATTAACTGTTCCTTTCTGAAATCAAACTAACTCAGGTAGATAACTATCTTCCAGGTGAAAGATTAGCTGATTAAGAGGGGACTCTAGTCAGAATCTTGCTAGCAAGTATTAAGAGAATGAGACTGCTCTGAAATTTCAAAAGACAGTAGTTCCTTTTTTTTTTAGAGATGGACAATGCAGACATCTTTGAACTACTGGTGGATAACTTTCTCTTGCCATATAAACTGGAAGAATTTCATTAGTCCTTGTATGATTTCAACCAGGATAGAATCAACACCAGGCACTTTGTCACAAAAAAAGGAGCCTAATAGAATTCAAAATGTATTCTTCTGATAGAAATTCAGCTAGTGAGACATTGACTTCAACCTGAGATATATAGTAATTGGCTTCAAAATTGACTGATGATGATCTCTCAAAAAGATTCTAGAAAGTGGGGCAGCTAGGTGGTGCGGTGGATAGAGCACTCACTGGCCCTAGAGTCAGAAGTACCTAGTTCAAATCCAGCTTCAGACACTTAATAATTACCTGTGTGGCCTTGGGCAAGCCACTTAACCCCATTTCCTTGCAAAAACCTCAGATAAATAAACAAACAAATAAATAGACTCTAGAAATGTTCAATCCATCTCTCCAGGATCTTGCCATACATCTTTTGCCCACAAATAGCCTTTGGGGCATCATAAAAGCACTTTGGATTGTTACTATCAGTATAAAACCTTGGCTTTCTTACTAAACAGGGAATCGAGCATCTCTCTAAGCTTTATCTGCTCTTTACTTTTGATTGATTTAAACACTGCCTTCTCAGAGTTAGACAGACTATCCTGACTGGTAAGCTTTGTAGAATAATTTTTGTTTAGCAGCTTCTGAATTTCCCCTTCATCGTCATCAAAACAAGCTTGATGCTTTTGAATGTCCTGGCCCAATTGAGTAGATTACATTGCTGTACACCAAATCTCTAAAAGCTTTTTACTCCTTTTCTACTTTACTGTTGACAAACATATGATGACTCAACTTTTTCTTTCAAGTTAGCTATAAACTTTTTACACTCAGAGAAGTACTCTAATCTGCTGATATTAAGTTGTATGCCTTGGGACCACTGCTTTTTTTGAATCTGAATATTTAGTTTGGAAAGGATAAGTCTATGATCAGTCCAACACTCTGCACCACACATTGCCTTCATTACTCACATCTTGTCAGTCTCTTCTTTTTACAATGACTTAGTCAAAATTTTATTCCATTTAGGCAAATGGAAGACAGTGTTGTTGATGAGATGGTCATGAGAAGCACAATACTTCATTAATTAATGACTGTTGCTAAGGAGACTGAGAAAGGCTGGTCAGATGTATAAGAAGGGAATGATAGAAGAATACCTAAAAATACCAATGTTAGATGAATGTTTAGAAAGGGAGTGGTCAACAGTACTATAATAGGAGAGTGATTAGAAAGGATGCAGACTATAAACCTATTAACTTTAGCAATAAAGAGATCATTTGCAACCTTAGAATAGTTGGAGACTACTAGTAGGGAAATGAAAACTGAATTGTAAGAGGTTTAGAAATGAATTGGAGGTAAGAGAGTGGAGGGAGAAGTAGAGATTGCCCTTTCAAGGAGTTTATGAAAGGAAGAGAGCTATTAATATGACAACTTGAGAGGATGGTGGTATCAAATGAAGGTCTTTTTTTAAAAGAGATTTTTTCCTTAATAAATTTAAACAACCCCCAAAACAATGATATTTAATTAAATGGGGCAGAATACCCCTTCCAAAAAGAGTATTCTCTAAATCTTCATATCATTTGCTTTTTAAAATAAAAATGTCAAATTCTGCACATTACTTTCAAAACTGTTTTTCTCTCTGAACTTCTACTGTATTCATTTTAGAAATATTTTAATGTCTCTGTACTTTTTTGGCTCAGTATTGTTAATTTCCCTTCCCCTCCAAAAAACCAAATGAAAGAAAAAAAAAACGGGAGTGGAAAACTGTATAATAAATAACCTCAGTCACACAAATGAATTCATACATCTCTTTCTGTGCTTGTGTCCATGGTCATTGCATTGATCAGTTCATAAGTCTTTAGAGTCATTTTACTTTTCAATATTGCTGTCTTTGTATAGGTTGTTCATCTCTTTTGATTGCTTTACTCCAAAGTTCATACTATCAAAGAGTCTCTGAAATAATTTCATTGGTAATTTCTTAAAGCAAAAATAATATTCCATTACATTTATTTTCTATAATTTGTTCAGTCATTCCCCAATTGTCTTAAGAGGCAATCTATGAGGAAGTTAGGTGGTCTAGTGGATAAGAGCACTGGCTCTGAATCCAGCCTCAAACACTTAATACTTATTAGTTGTATCACTTTGGACAAGTTACTTAACCCTCCCCCTCCCCATTGCCTAGTAAAAAGAAAAAAAAAGACAATCTAAAATATTCCCTTAGACTTTAGTTGTTTTCTTTTTCCCCTTTTTACTTCCACCTTCAGGATCAGTAAATATATTTGCTTGCCGCTACTCCTTCCCTAGTAGTATCTTCTCTCTTCCCTATCTCTATTTTTTTCCTTGTTGTTTGACATATTTCTTTTATCTTTTGGTGGGTTTTTTTTTTTGCAAGGCAAATGGGGTTAAGTGGCTTGCCCAAGGCTACACAGCTAGGTAATTATTAAGTGTCTGAGACCAGATTTGAACCCAGGTACTCCTGACTCCAGAGCCGGTGCTTTATCCACTGCACCACCTAGCCGCCCCGACATATTTCTTTTTTTAATTGATATTTTATTTTTCCAATTACATGCTATGAAAGTTTTTCAATATTCCTCCACATGTATGTGCATATTTTTAAGTTGCATAATTTCCTATCAACCCCCCTTCCCACCCCCATCCCCACAGTGGTGAACAGTCTGGTAAATATTGTACAGACACATTTGTGTTTAGGATTAAGGGAAAAGAAAGAAAAACAGGAGATAAGAAAGAAATACATAAGAGAAAATTTTAAAAAGTGAATATAATGTTCATTCAGATTCTATAGGATTTTTTCATTGTGTTTGTTTTTCTTTCCCTGGATGGAGATAGCATTGACCAGAGCAGATCTCCTGAAATTTTCCTAACTCTCTGAACTGCTGAGAGAAGCTCCATCCATCATGGCTGATCAACTCACAGCATTGGTTGTTAATGTGTACAATGTTCTCTTGGTTCTGCTCCCTTCACTCAGCGTCAGTTCCTTTAATTCATTGCATACTTCTCTAGAGTCCGATCATTTATGGTTTGTTATAGAACAATAATATTTCATGCTGTTAATGTAACTATAACTTATTTAGCCACTTCCCCAATCGATGGGCATCCCCTCAATCCCCAATTCTTTACCTACAAAAAAAGAACTGCTATGAATATTTTGTAACATTTGAGATTTTTCCCATTTTTTTATGATTCCTTCTGGATAGGAGTCAGGTATGGGTGGGTTAAAGGGTATGATCAGTTTTATTGCTTTTTGGGCATAGTTCCATATTGTTCTCCAGAATGGTTAGATCAGTTCATGACTCCACCAACAATGCATTAATGTCCAATCCTCCTACAACCTCTTCAACATTGATTGTTTTCCCTTTTTGTCATCTTAGCCCATCCAATACAGGTGTGAGGTGAAATCTCATAATTGTTTTAATTTACATTTCTCTAATCAGTAATGATTTGGAACATTTTTTCATGATTACATATAGCTTTAATTTCTTCATTTGAAAACTGTGTGTTCATAGCCTTTGACCATTTATCATTTGGGGAATGACTTGTAACATTATAAATGTGATATAATTCTCTTATTTATTTTAGAAATGAGACCTTTATTAGGACCCCTGGCTGTGAAAATTGTTTTGCAGCTTTCTGTTTTTCTTCTAATTTTGGCAGCATTGGTTTTATTACTGCAAAGACTTTTTTAATTTAACAGTCAAAATCATCCCATTTTGCAGTTTATAATGTATTCTATTTCTTGCTTGGTCATTGTTTGATATATTTCTAAGCCAAATTCTGTATGTGTGGGAATGTGTTCAATCCTTTGTTTTAGATACAAATGAACTTCATCTAATCGCTGTTCTTCCAACCCTTCCTTCATATTTGTATAGTCTTCTTGCACTTTACTTATGAGAAATATCAAGTTCCAACCCCCATTCTCTCCTTTTGCCTTTAATCTCTCTTCTCTTTCCCCCCACAAAAGTCCTCAAAACTGAAACAGTACATCTGCAGAATTTTTGTTCTTATTTATCTCCTTAAGCATGCATTAAAGATTTTTAAGATTTGAAGGAATATTTGTTCTTCACCCCCATTAGAATGTTAGTGCTATGTCATCATATAGCTCCTTCCAATAGCCCCACCCCAAAATTTATTTTTTTTCAGTTTTTTCCTAGACTTTTGGCTTTATAAATCAAGGGTCCTGTTGTCTTTTTTGTTATAAAATCTTAAAAGTTATCTTCCATTAAAGATCTATTTTTTTTTCTCTGTAGGATTTTCCTGTAGGACTAGTGTTTCAGGGTAGGTCATTCTTGATTGTAAGTCTGTCTTTTGATTTTTGAAAGTCATTTTAAGATTTCTCAGTTTTAAGAGAAGTTTTCAAGTTTTAAGTGATAGTGTGATGTAGCTGATGCAACTCCATAAATGGCTTACCAGAATTCTTTCATTGCACTATAGGTAAGTACTCTTTCCAGCAGCCTATAGCTCTATAGAACCTGCATTCCCACCACTTTTTCAGTCACAAATAGCTGCCTGATACCATGGCCAAACCTATATGGATAGTGATAATCTACTTGAACTAATTAATTAAAGATAAACATGCTTCTCTCTGCCTCTTGTAATACTGAACTGTCCTGATTGTCATTGTCCAAACACCATTCTCAGTTTCCTACTGACTGATTGCCATCCCCTTTAACTCAACCCCACTCCAACCATTCACTGTAAAGTTACTCACCCCTTCTACTCTTCTCTCTGGAGTCGTTTATTCCGTAGGTAACAAACTAGATTTCATACTGGACCATGTCCTTTCTTGCTCTTTCTTCTAGTAGTCACTGACATCTGCTTGTATTTTCACTCATACCCCTCAACTCACTGGTGGAGGTGGGTGAATTATTGGATCACTTCTTGTTTCCATTGTCATTTACAAGTTCTTCTACCACCATCACTAAGTAAACTCCTCTCCTTTTAGGAGATCCATACTTATCACCCAATAAAGATTCTGTTGTCTATAGAACCCTAGGATATTTTCCTGCCTTTAAAAAACAATTTTTCTTTTTTTATTAAATGTTTCTCAATGACATTTTTTAAATTAACATTTATTTTTTTTTAAATTTTGAACTCCAAAGTGTATCCCTCTTGCCCCTCCTCACCTCTTGAAAAGGCAAGCAATATGATATCAACATATGAAATCATGAAAAACATATTTCCATATTAGACATATGGCAAAAGAAAACACACACAAAATAAAGTGGAAAAAAGTACTTTAATCTATACTCAGAGTTAATCAGTTCTCTATTATTTTACCTGTATTTTTCATCATAAGTCCTTTGGAATTGCCTTGATCAGAAAAGCTAAGTCTTTCACAGCTGATCATTCCTACAATATTGCTGTCACTGTATACAATGTTCTTGTTCTTTCACTTCATTTGCATCAATTCATTTCCAGGTTTTTCTGAAATCTTCCTGCTCATCACTTCTTATAAAACAATAGTACTCCATTACTTCATATACCACAACTAATTCAGTCATTCCATAATTGGTGAACTCCCCCTCAATTTCATAAAGAGCTACTATAAATATTTTTGCACAAATAATTTCTTTTCCTGTTTATTTTTTGGGAGATAAAGAATTAGTAGTGGAATCATTGGGTCAAAAGGTAGGGATATAGACAGTTTTAGAGCTCATTGGGTGTAGTTTCAAATTGTTCTTCAGAATGGTTGTGCCGGGTTTTTATTTACAACGCCGGCTTCTTAATGCTAGTCCGTCCTCTTACTCACCAGTCCAACGCGTGGTGAGTCTTCGGGGTACCTCCGGCCCCCACTCTTTGATGGGGGAAGAACCAGACAGAGCGCCTGAGGTGGGTCATGAGTCTTTATTCTTCTGTGATCACATTCCCGCTCTCTCCCCACCTCTCAGCAGACACTTTTATCCCCCCTGTCCTCCCTCCCATGAACTCTTAAACAATGAGGGGCCGAGTTCTGTAACATTCCTTTATAATGGGATTATTTTATCCCTTCTGTCCTCCCTCCCATGAACTCTTAAACAATGAGGGGCCGAGTTCTGTAACATTCCTTTATAATGGGATTATTTTATCCCTTCTGAGTGACCACCAAGCCTCTTCCCCCCGCCCCCAACATCTCCCCCTTTCTGTTTTACAAGGTTATCACTTGGTGTGACCTTAAGCGGTGCTGAGGTTAGCCTTAAGCGGTGTCATTTCTACTGGCCTCTGATAGCCGGGGGCGAGGAACCCTGTCTTAGGTCATCTCCTTCAACCCAGGACCTTGCCCGTCCTAGGCGCCTGACACCCTCAGGGCCTGTCTTAGGTGGCTGGGTGAGGAGAAGTTGCCCGTCTTGGGGTTTACCTCGTCTTACCCCTAGGTGTCACATGTCATGCATGGCGGCTAGCCAGACTTGGGGATCCTCCCCCGTCTCCATGGCCATGAAGGCTTTCTGAGTAAGAAGCATATAGCCCCTCTGTTAGCTAGGCGGCAGAAACAGACAACAAGTAGGGTGATTCCCAGAATCAGCGTCCTTGTTCACCCTCAAGGGGGTATCCTCCCGCCATCTGGCAATCCCTCCATGGTATGGGATCCTCGATGTTTTCCCTTGTGGCCACACATGAGGGGCCCCACCGAGGCAGAAGGGAGCCCCATCGATGTATTGGTCACTAGCAGGCGAGGGTAGATCGGGGAGTTCTGTGCTACCGGAAGGGGAGAGGGAATAACTCGGAGTATTCCCCATGTCGGATTTCCTTCAGATGGAGCACCTCCAAGGATCCCTAAGATGATCAGAAGGCCTGAAAAAGAAAGAAATTCCTCTCACCCCGTAGGGTTGGGCATTAATCAAGGTCTCTTTAACCTCGTTCACAAATGAGAGGGGTGTCTGATCTGCTCTCTGCTTCAGCCCAACCAACTTCTGTGTGGCTCTCCCCCCTTTCATGGCTCCAATCTTATCCCAAGCTGCAACATGTGTTTCTTTAACAGTCTCTAGCTCAAACTGGCCATACCGGGCCTGAACAGCAGGGTCAGTATAGGCTCCAGTTCCACACAGGAGGTCAATGGCTAAATCCAGGGGAGTATAACCCCGGGATTTTGCCAGCTTAGAGGCCTCTCTGCGGGCCTGAGCCTTAAAAGCTAAATATAAGGAGGCATCCAGGCACGCGGCTGCAATTTCGTCAAAGTCAGCAGGGGTCCAAGGGTGCGTAGCAAAGAGGTTTTGCATCAGTCTTTTTACATAAGGGGAGTTTGGGCCGTATTTAGTCACGGCCTCCTTAAGTTCCTTAAGCATCTTAAAAGGGACAGGGTGGTAGTTTTGGGCTCCGGTAAGGGGGTCCGTAAATACCGGGTAGAGGCCCCAGTCATCCCAGTCCACCTCCTCCCCTTTCTCTATTGCTATGGAGGCACTGGTGGCAAGTAGGCCGGATGGGCGGAGCCCTTGAGGGGATCTCTGAAGGGCGGACAAGGAACACGGGGGATTTTTTGCCTCTGTTTCCTGGCTGGGCCGCCAAGCCTGGGGCGCGGCAGCTGTCCAATCAGCGCGGACTTCTCCCTCCTCGTCAGCAGCCTCCCGGTCCCACCTACTCACGCTCCTCTTCCTGCCACCCCTGAGGACTGTTTGCACCCCTCCCTTCCCGCGCTCGGAAACTTCCGGCCCTGAATCTTCTCCCTGGGGGCCCCTTTTTCCCCCATTGTTTCTTCTAAGTTCCTCCCACGGATACAGGGGAGGGGGTGGCCTTCCCTCTTCCTCTGAGCCCTCTGAATCCGATCCCGCCAACGAGCTACCCACCTGAGTGCTGATTGTTCGTGCCAAAGTCACCTTCTGGGGATGCAGGGCTGCATCCACTATCTTATACACTGTAAAATCCTTGGGGGTCAGTTTTCCCGGGCAGGTGTCATTATAGGAGGCCATCTGCTGCCCTACCACCTTCCATTTATCTGGTTGGATCCCACTATGTTGCACCCAAGGGCAGATGTTCCAGATATTCTCAACAAAAGCACGGCACGTCTTGATAGGTAATTTACAGCCATGCTCAGCGCAGAGTTTATAAAGCTGCACTGCAACAGCCTCTTTTTCCTCCGGCTCAAAGGCGGGAATACTATTCCGGCCCCCCATGCTGTCTACTAGCCGAGGCTGCAATCCTAACAGGTGGCAGAACTGCAAAGTTCCCGTTCGGCAAAAGAGAAGGAGGAAGCAGGGCACAATCAGACAGGCCAGCACGGCAAGGAGCGTGATTAGAGCAGAAGGAGAAAGGGGAGAGAAAGAAAGCATAGTCAACACAATAGGGGTATGTCCTTCAGGCAATATCTGAGAGTAAACGCCCTCTCCTTCCTCCCGGTCAGAAACGACCGAGGCTGTCTGGAGAATCCGACCAGCGGATTCAGACGTTCCCTAGCAAAATCAGGTCCCGGGTTTCGGCACCACTTGCCGGGTTTTTATTTACAACGCCGGCTTCTTAATGCTAGTCCGTCCTCTTACTCACCAGTCCAACGCGTGGTGAGTCTTCGGGGTACCTCCGGCCCCCACTCTTTGATGGGGGAAGAACCAGACAGAGCGCCTGAGGTGGGTCATGAGTCTTTATTCTTCTGTGATCACATTCCCGCTCTCTCCCCACCTCTCAGCAGACACTTTTATCCCCCCTGTCCTCCCTCCCATGAACTCTTAAACAATGAGGGGCCGAGTTCTGTAACATTCCTTTATAATGGGATTATTTTATCCCTTCTGTCCTCCCTCCCATGAACTCTTAAACAATGAGGGGCCGAGTTCTGTAACATTCCTTTATAATGGGATTATTTTATCCCTTCTGAGTGACCACCAAGCCTCTTCCCCCCGCCCCCAACAGGTTGGACTAGTTAACAACTCCACCAATAGTGCATTAGTGTTTCACTTTTTTTAAAATCCCATCAACATTTGACATTTTCCTTTTCTATTATAATATCTAACCTTATAGGTGTAAGATGGTATCTCAGTTGTTTTAATTTTTTCCTCTAATCAAGAGTGATTTAGAGCATTTTCATTTTTTTTCTTATCTTGAATTTATTTTTCTGAAAGTTTCCTGTTCATATCACTAATCATTTATCAATTGAGAATGGCTTATACTTTTACAAATTGGCTCAGTTTCTTATATATTTGAGAATTGAGGTCTTTATCAGAGAAAATTGTTGTAAATCCCTCTCCCCCCCCAATTTTGGTTGCATTTGTTTTGTTTGCGCAAAAGCATTTTAATTTCTCATTTTACTTTTCATGATCCTCTGTTTCTTGTTTGGTCATAAATTCTTAACTTATCCATGGATCTGATAGGTTCATTTTTCCATGCTCCCTTAATTTACTTATGATATCATTCTTATGTCTTAATCATTTATCCATTTTGACCTTATTTTGTTTGTATGGTATGAGGTGTTAGTCTATGCTTACAGTCTGATTTCTGCCAGACTGCTTTCCAGTTTTCCTAGCAATTTTTATAAAATGTTGAGTTCTGGCCCCCCAAACATGGATTTTTATATTTATCAAGTTTTAGTTTACTATGGTCATTTGCTACTATGCATTGAATGCCTAACGTATTCCACTGATTGACCTCTCTTATTTCTTAGCCAATACCAGATTGTAGTTCAAAAATCTAGTACTAATAGACTGTGTTCCTTCACATTTTTAAAAATTGATTCCCTTTATATTCTTGATCTTTTGTTCTTACAGATAAATTTTGATATTGATATAGTCAAGTATATTTATAGTTTTCTTAATATTGAACCAACCTTACTTTCCTGGTATAAATCCCACCTGATCCTAGTATATGATTTTGTGATATATTGTTATGATCTCCTTGCTAATAGTTTTATTAAAAACTTTGTCTTGATATTTGTTAGGGAAATTGGTCTATAATTTTCTTTCTCCATTTTTTTTACTCTCCTTAATTAAGTATCAAAACTATGTTTGTGACTTGTCTTCCTTTGGGAAATTCTCCTGCTCTTGGGGAATGTCATTACCCAAATAAACTCTTCTGGCCCTATACCATTTCTTATGCTTATATCCTGATGACTCATCTTCTTCTGGGAAGGCAACCAGCTCTGGGGAGAGTGAGATCCCCTAAATAACCTCATGGCACTATACCTCTCTTTATGCTGTGTATTCACCTATTCTGCTACTGCTAATCCCCTTATTGGATTAATAACCTCTAACTGATTCAGCTGTCTGTAATCTTTCTTAACTTCTGCTAACCACATCAATACCTAAATAAATCCCTTTTTTGTCCCTTAAAAATAAAAAAAACACCCAAAACTATATTTGTGGCACAAAAGAAATTGGGTAGGACTCCTTTCTTGACTAATTTTTCATATAATTTATATAATATTGGGATTAATTGTTCCCTAAATATCTGGTAGAATTCATCTATAAATCTATTTGGTTTAGTTTTTTTTTTTTCTTTAGGAGACTCACTGATGATGGCTTGTTCAATTTCTTTTTCTAAAATATGGTTATTGAGGTATTTTATTTCGTCTTCTGCTTATCTGGGCAATTTACATTTTTATAACCATTCATTTTACTTACATTGTCATTTTTACTGGAACAGAATTGGGCAAAATAACTTCTAATAATTGCTTTGATTTCATCTTCATTGATAGGCATTCTTCCTTTTTCATTGAGTTCAGTGTGTTTTTCTCCTCCCCAATTCCAGCCCTCACTTATACTTGGGAACTTCAGTATACATGCCAATTCTACTTCAAATACCCTAACTTCCCAATGTCACCACCTTACCCAACAGTAGACTCACAGTCATTGTCATTTCTTTGATCTAGATATCACCCACAAGTATTCCATATCTAATCATAATCAGTTGTCATTCCATCTCTCCTTTGCTTTGAAATTCCAAACTCTGTTTTCATCCTCATTCAATTCCAAAATTCCCTCAATTCGTTCCCAGACCATCATATGCTTGCACTAACTACTCTCTTCCTATCTTAACTTCTTGGTGAGCCAGTTCAATTCTACAGTTTTCTGAATCACTTTTTATCTTTATCCTATTGAAGATCTTGCCTTCCAAAACCCAGCCTTGCATTATTCCCATCATCTTTTGCTTTTGTTCCTAATCATGTGCTTCTGAATAAAGATGCTAACCTTGTCCACTATAATTTTATGCTGTATAATCACAATTAGACTTTTAGCCCTTCTTTTTAGCCCTCCCCTTTTAGCCCACCCCATTTAGGGGCCTTTTGAAACCTTTTCTCAAAACTCCTACAACTTGCCCTTCTTCTCACTTTCTAAGTGAGAACCTGACCTCATATTTCACTGAAAAAAATTGAGGTCATTTTTAAGAGCTCCCTCGTCTCCCCTGTTTCTCATTTCATATCACTCAAAAACCTTCTGTAACTGTCTTCTCCTTTGCTCCTGTCTCTACCTGAAGAGGTGTCTTTTTTCATACCAATACAAATTCTACATATACAAGTGATTTCATTCCATCTCATCTTCTCAAGCAGAATTCCCCATTATCATTCCCATTCTCACTTTTATTGCTTCCCATCTACTGACTGTTTCCGTACTGCCTACAAACATACTTATGTCTCCCCATCCTTAAAATTCATCTATTCATTTATTGATCTACCCATTCTTACTTACCATATTTCCCCATGTGTAAGACACACTTTAATTTTAGGGCCTGAAATTTGAAAAAAATGTATTACATAAAGTTATTGAAATTTATTCATCATAAAATTCAAGAACCTTCTCATAGCTTTCAAGGCATCTTCTGGGCAAGTCTGGTGCATGGACACATGTTTAGTCCATTCTGTTTCATGAACCTGAAGCACCAATCGTGCCCTCCTTTGAAATAAGTCACTTCTTTTTCATCAGTAATTCTTCTTGATTCATGCTGAACCTTCTTTGTGGAAACAGGAATTCCAATTGCCATTTGTTCTTCAATCCATATCTTAATTCCCTCTCTAAATCAGACCATTTTGCTGACTTGCTTCTCATGGTCTTCTTCTGCTGGGACATTTTCAGGAGGTTTTCTTTTTCACATAGCCAGTCTTGGATTGTTTTCTCAGTTAAAAGAGGACAAAACTGACATTCAGCCGCACAATTTCCATTCATTTATACAAACTGAATCACTTTGAAGAATGTGGCAAAATATGACTTAATATACCAGTAACAAATGTGAAACAATGAGCACAAAAACAATAAGCACGAAAAAACGGGAAATGCAAGTAAAAAGATCTACAACTACTGTAGAAGGCACTCCCAGTTTTTAGACCTCAAATATTTTGGAAAAGGATGCATCTCGTACATGGGGAAATAGGGTGCTTCCACTTATTTCTTTCTGACTTTCTTTCATCATATCTATCGTCGGGCTTCTTACTTCTTGTTCTTTTGAAGCTCTTCTCTCCAAAATTACTAATGATCTTTAAATTGCCAAAAATAATAACTTTCCCAGTCCTCATCCTTCTTTGACCTCTTTGCAAACTTTGGCACTATCTTTTTTTCTCTAGATATCTTTTCTCTCTACATTTTCATGAGACTACTCTTTTCTGGTTTTTTTCTACCTGTCTGAACACTTTGCTCTTTGCTGGTTCTTCACCTATTGCTTCACCTATTTGCAGGTTCTCAAAGACTGTCTTGAATCCTCTTCTTTCCATGAAGTATTTTACTTTCTGATATCATCAGCTCCCAGTTTCAATTATCTCTCAAATCTTGACTAGCCTTAACTCCTTTCCCAACCTCCAAATTCAGATCTCCAAATGCCTTTTAGACATCTAGAACTTTAGGCAACTAGAACTATCTAGTAGAATGTTAAATTCATCATGCCTTAAACTAAACTTATTATATTTCTCCCAAACACAAGAAAAGTTAGTTTTCAGATGAAATCAAAAGCTATTTGTGTAAAAATGTTCTAAATCAGTCTTGTTTAGAGAAATGCAAGTTTAAGCAGTTCTGAGGTACCAGCTCACACCTATCAGAATAGCTAATATGACAGAAGAGGAAAATGACAAATGTTGGAGGGAATTGGGACCCTAATGTACTGTTGGAGGAATTGTAAATTGATCCAACCATTCTGGAAAGCAATTTGGAATCATGCCCAAAGGGCTATAAAACAGTGTATACTCTTTGACCCAGTAATACTATTACTATGTCTATATCCCAAAAAGATTTTTTAAAAAAGGAAAAAGGCTTGTATATATAAAAATATTTATATCTGCTTTTTTTGTGGTGGCAGAGAATAGGAAATTGAGGGGATGACCATCTACTGGAGAATGGCTCAACAAGTTGTGGCATATGATTGTAAAGAAATACTGTTATTCTATAAGAAAAGTTGAGTAGTATGTTTTCAAAAAACCTGAGAAGACTTACTACATGAACTGATACAAAGAGCAGTGAGAAGAACCCAGAGAACATTGCTCATAGTAGCAATGATATAGCAATTAGCTATTTTCAGCAATACAAAGATCCAAGACAATTCTGAAGGCTTTATGATGAAAAATGCTATCCAGCTCCAGGGAAAGACCCGATAGAATCTGAATGTAAATGGAAGAATACCGTTTTTTACTTTACTTTTTTGGTGGGTCTTTTCTTTTATACTATCTTCTATTTATCCTGATTATATTTTATTTGTACATAATTATTTAAATGTCTCCCTCATTAGATTGGGAGCTCCTTGAGAGGAAGGACTGGGTTTTTTGTCTTTCTTCATATGCCCAGTGCCTCTTACATAGTAGATGCTTTAAAAAAAATGCTAATTAACTGACTGGTCCTGACTGGTCCCTTGATACTTTAACTGCTCCTTTCTGGATTCTTTCAAAAGTTTGGGGTTTTTTTAAATGTTTTTTTTTTTAAACCTGGATTTTCTCTGTGACATTCTTAGAATGTTTTTTTCTTTCTGGGCTTCTTTTAAGGGTTTTTTTTTTTTTGATAAATACTCACTTTGCCGTCTGATTCTAATAAATCTGGTTAGTTTAGTCTCTACTAATTTGTAAATAATCTCCCTTTGATCTTGTTTTTTGATAGTAGGTCTCTTATGCTTTCTTTTTTTAATTATTTATTATTATTTACATTTTCCTCTTAGCTCTGAAGTCATTGGTTTTTTAGGGTTTTTTTTTAAGTTTTTGCAAGGCAAACGAGATTAAGTGGCTTGCCCAAGGCCACACAACTAGGTAATTATCAAGTGTCTGAGGCCAGATTTGAACCCAGGTACTCCTGACTCCAGGGCCAGTGCTTTATCCACTACGCCACCTAGCCGCCCCTTTGTTTTTAGTTTTCACAAGGCAATAGGGTTAAGTGGCTTGCCCAAGGTCACACAGCTAGGTAATTATTAAGTGTCTGAGGCCAGATTTGAACTCCTGACTCCAGGGCTGGTGCTCTATCCACTGCGCCACTTTAGCCACCCCTTCTAGTTTTCAGGATTTCCATTAGTTAGACTTAACAGTTTCTTTTTTTAAATTGTATATTCTTCAAACAGTTCTTTCTTTAAAATCATTTACTTTTTTTTAGCTTTTGCTTTTATCTAGTCCTTGTTGAAAGTCCAATTTTTCTTTTCAGTTTGTTCTTATAATTGTTATGGAATCATATTCTATTTAGGGAAGAGGGAATGCAATTCTTTAATTTGTAGTAACTTTTTTAGTAGTTATTTTCTAAACAATTTACTCATCATCTAGCTTTAGTTTCTGAATTTTATCATTTTGCCAGGACTAAGTCCTATCTCCTGCTGCATTTTGGGATAGTATGACTGTTTGGCTTATTCCTATCTTTTTTTTTTTTAATTTCTATCTCCCAGGCTCTTGAAGTCAGAGCACTGGGTCATTCAGGGTCCTATCTTGCATTTCATGATAATATGCTTTATCTCAGACCCCCCTGGTCTGGAATGTCCTAACCTGACCATTATTATGCTGCACATTGGTTTTGACAGACCCTATGAAGCTCTCCAGTACTTCCGAGGTCTATACACTGGGGCTTTCTTGACTGATCCCTCCTCTGTGGCTACATTTGGACACTGTGCAGGCTATACTTGTCCCTAATCTGTCTTTGCTTGCATGTTTACCTATCCAGTGCTGGCTTTGATGGCAGTCCCTTTTCTGTTATATTTGTATATTTGGTATTTTCTACTGTATTTGGGCTTCTGACTGAGTTTTTGTTTAATTCTGGTGTTAAAGAAGTTGATTACTTTGATTTCTTGTGGAATTGCTTTGTCAATATTTGATCTAGTGAAAACTTTAGGGTTTTGCTGGAGAAATAATGTAGGAGTAGAGCAGTGTTTCTACCATTCAGGCATTTTGACTGTAATCCAAATGAAAGTTTTTAAAAGTTGGGGAAATTTGGAAATGTTTAAAAGAAGGGAAGGACCCAGTGAACAGGGAATGATTGAAAATTAGGGAGAGAGAGGTTGTTATTGAAAAAGCTTATAGCACAAAGGCAGACTTATTGTTCTCTATTTCCATTTCTAGACACACCTCACACTACCTCTTTCCATGACTAAATAATCTCTCTTCTATACTTTTCAATCCAACTTAAACATTTGTTGACTTCCTACTCTGTGTCAGGTCCCTAAGGGAACAAAGAGTTCCCTATGCCAATGAAAATATCTGATCCAAAAAAATTTTTTTTAAATAAAAAAAATGTTCAAAGCATAGAGTCAGGTACCAAGGATACAATAATTTTTTTTTAAAAACCAGTTCCTTCCCACAAGAAGTTAAATTTTTTATTAGGGATATACACAATGTGTACTTACATAAGTAAATACTAAGATTTTTTTTTCATTTTAGTCCAAACCTGAGATATCATTTGTGTAAGAAATTCCTGTTAAGGAATCTTTTTTGCCAGCACAAAACAGATATAGCTTTGGGTGTTGGAGAAATGTCTGGGGTGCTGAAAGATTGAATACATTTTATTCAGGTTCACAGAGCCAGGGTAGAGACTTGGACCCTGGGTGTCTTGGCTCAAAGCCATCTCTCTATTCACTCTTCTATGCAGCCTTTCAAATACTAAGTGTATGCAAAACAGTTTAAAGACAATTTTTTAAGAGGCAGAAAACTCTCACACATGGAAAAAGCAGGAAAGATAGGAAGAAACATTTGAGCCTTGAAGGAAGATAGAAATGCTGTGAGTCAGAAGTAAAGAGAAAATGAGAGGTGCTTAGGGGATTAGTCAGTTAAGTGACTTGCCCTGAGTAACAGGGTCAGAGTGTATTAGAGCCAGGACTCATTCTCTGGTCTTCATGGCTTAGAGGTCAGTTTTCTATCCACTATGCTATATTGAAGCCTTGAGATATTATAACATAACATCCATATCATTCCCCCCAACTATGGATATTCTCTCATTTTTTCCCTCTACACAGTCTATAATCAACTCCCATTAATTTAACTAGTATCTTCATGCAGATTGACACTCATTTATTCTGCTCAAATCTTCCCTCTGAGCTAAAGTCTAATTGTCAATTATCTGTCAGAAATTTCATACTGAATCTTAAACTAAATATCTCCAAACTAAACTCATTCTCTTTCTCAAACCCCTGCCCACCCTAACCCTCCCCTCTTCCAAACCTCTCTCTGTCTCTATCAAAGGCATAAATATCCTGTTTTCTAATCTTGAAATTATCCAGTATCCCTCATTCTTTCTCACCCCATATATTCCATCAGTTTCCATATCTTTCTATTCATATCTACCTTCACAACTTCTGTCTAATCCAATCCCTTCTTTCTACTCATAGAATTATCATCCTAATTCTGGGTCTTATGAGCTCTCATTTACATTATTGCAGCAGTCAGTCTCTTCCTACCTCAAGTGTCTCACTATTCTAGTCCATTCTACTACCTGCTCCCAAAGTAATTTTTCTGAAGCACAGATATGACCATGTGACTTTCCTGTTGCTTCTAGAATGAACTATAAATTCCTCCTCCCTGCATCTGTCTTACCTGCCTTCAACCTGTTCTACCAATCTCATTAGACATTATTCCTTCTCCTATATATACTCTCTAATCAAGTCAAAGGGGCATTCTCTCTGTACCTCACACAGCACATTCCTGTCAATATTTGATCACCAACTGGTGTATTAGAACAGTGTCATCATGAGCTAGTGGTTGTGTAATAATAAAGTCAAGAGTTATAAAGCTAAAAATCAGCTAAAATCTTAGCAAGGCAGTAGCTCCATGCTACCCTCTAGTGGTGTCTTGGTTCACTCTACCCTTTGTGAACTAAAACTCAAAACCAAAAAATCTGAGAGTTGGAAAAGACTCTGTTTAGAGGTCATCACCTAGTTCTTCTCACTTAATGAAATAAACCTTTTTACAAAATGTCTCAACAAGCAGCTGCCCAGCACATACTTAAAGGTCTAAAATGACAAGAAATACAGTCTCTCTGTAACACTCTTTTACATTTATTGAACAAAGTTAGTTGTGAAAAAGTTCTCTCTTAATTGAGCAGATATCTGTTTGAATTCTAGATTTTCTACTCATCAACCAGTGTAATCTTGGGCAAATAGCTTTGTTGTAGGTTCAGAATCCTTATCTTTAAAATATAAGAGCTTTTCCAATTCTAAAATTCTGTGACTTTAAATTGATTCTAGTTTTTAATTTGGGGGGCAATAAAAGCTCCTTTAGGGTAGGGACTTTTGTCTTTTTTATTTTGTATCTTCTCCAATCCTGTCATAGTGTCCTGTACCTGGTAGATAATTTTTTTTTTCAGTTCAACAAACACTAAAGTGTCTATTGTGTAGAAAATAAAGTGTTAAGTACTGAGAAAGAGAACTAGTTATTCCTTCTACATCTTGACTTTCCCCATCATGGTTTCGATATAACACAGGTGAGTATAAGAATATAATGGGTATTTTGGAGTTATTTTGTGGAAGCTGCAGATAATATAGGAATGCCAGCATTCGGAACAGAAAAAGTTTAGAAATTCAGAAATGCATAAAATGTATGTATAGTATTGTATAATATCTATCCAAGTTTTACAATAAGTTTCTATAAACACCCCATAAAAGAAAAAAAAATCAAGACTTCTTCTCTAGCATCAAGGGAGGGCCAAAATTTTTTAAGTGGATTTTCTAGAACATGGGTGCACTGCACCTTTAATCCCTGAGATGTGGAACAAGTGTACAACATAGTTCTGTTCTTGAGAAATTTATAATCTAATGGGAGAAAGGCAACCATACAAATAATTACTATGAGGCTTGAAAGAGGAATGAGAAATGTTCTAAAGAAAGAATTAAGTAATGAACTAGGAGAAATTTGAGACTGGAGAGAAATGATTTTTATCGGATGTATGTATGTGTGTGGGGAGAGGAAAAGGAAGCAGTTACATAGGCCGATATTTTGAATTAGAGAGGAAAAAAGGGAAGAACATCAACAAATGGGAGAGGAAATTACATTCCATTGCAGTTGGTATGAGCATAGGTATGAAGATAAAAGAGAAAAATTAGAAGGGGGAGATTTGTGTAGTTTGATTAGAACACAAAATATTTTATGTAGTTGTATGAGCTAAGTTTGGACAGTGTAGATTGGTTTGTGGAGGGGATGTATGAATGAATAAGTAACTCTCTAGGCACACAAAAAAAATGGAAGGAGGATTACTGATAAGGACTTATTGTCTTAAGTAGTTTGGTTGTATTGCCATGAAAATAGTTATTCAGAATGTGAATGTCTCCATTAGACAAGGCAAGCTCCTTGAGGACAGGGACTGTTTCAATTTCATCATTGAATCCCCAGAGCTAGATTTTAATGGGAACATAGAAAATGTATTCTTAACAGTTTCAAGTGTGGCCTATAGAATAAGATATAAATTGTTTTCCTTTTTATTTGCTATCTTGTTTTAATATGACATTTATTTTTGTGATCTGAAGTAAGAGTTATGGAAAATACTAGGCTATTCCTAATAGCTAGCACAATTAGGCATATAATGTCTTTATCACATCTGGATTGAAGGTAGATAATAGGACATTTGGTGGTAGTGGGATGAAATGAAATCCTTAACTAATATTTATATATCTGGTAGTAATGATAAGATAAAAATGACAAGTCTAAACTCATTTCTTGCAGGGTCATGGATGCTTATCTTACATACTTAAAAAATTTTATTTTTTGTCATTTATATAGAGTGGTATAATGTTAAACCAACAGTGGGAGAACTTGTTTATCATGGTGCCGAAAGGATCAGTGACCTTGCAAAATGTATCTTGTCCAAGGACAAATGTGTCCCTATACGAGGTAGACTTTAATTTTATTTTTTTGATAAAATATAACTTTTTATTTTACCTTTGGATCATTCAATTTATTTTTAAAAATATATTACCATAATACTATATAGGTCTAGATTTTTTCCTCAAAAATTTGGTTATTAATCCGTCAATAATATTTAAAAAGTAGGATTGAAATGTCTGATATATGCATCATATACTAAGATATAATCTAAGTCAAGTGTGTCAAGAAGAAAGGTAAATTAGGATCCCTGTGGGTCACATATTGACTTTAAAAACGACATATTAACATTATCTATGTTGTATTTTTATTTTGTTAAATATTTTCCAGTTGCATTTTAATTTGTTTCTGACAACACTCAAGAATTTTGGTTTACAAGTATATTTGACACCTCTGACCTAAATAAATGTCCTATTAATATATTACTAATTGACTTATCTTCTGGACTTATTTTTTTAACCACACAGTTTCCTGGATCCCCATGAAATTCCCCTTAGCTTACCACTAGAAGTAGGAATTATCCAAATTCCAAGTCATGGGTGCTGACTCTTGTGAACTGGGGCAAGGGTTACTGAATAAATGGAATGGCCTGCATGAAGGACTGAGACAGGGCTCTAGTAATATTGTATGGCTTGAGTTGGTGCCAAAATAAGGAGAAAAGAACTGAGGATGGTGAAGAGAACAGTGTCTCAGCCTGGAACAATCTGTAGGGGGTTCAGGGGGAGTAGTGGGATAAGTTGAAAGAAGTGTGGGAACTGCCCCTTTTCTCTTTCCTTTGGTAGATGCCTGGAACTGAAGGAGGAAAAAAGGAGAGGTAGAAACTATAAACCTTTTATTTCTTTTCTTTTCCTTTTTTTTGTAGGTAGGAGTAGGAAAGAGCTTTCCAGAGAACGTGTATTTTTTGAGACAATCATGAATATGATTCCTTCAAACCAATGTTTTAGACTGTGGAATAATAGCCTTCTTTGTAACAAGGCAGCTTAATCCTGCTTGTCTCTTTCTGAGTATTAACTGTTCCTGGAAGTTCCTTTTTTCCACCTTCTTTGTTTACTTCATTCATGTCACCTGCCTGATTTTCCTCTCCCCCTTCTTTAGTTTTCTCTTGCCCCAAAGCCCTATGAAATAATAGACTAGGAATATGTGGTCAGCATTAAGATGTACTGGGAAGGTAAAGTCAGAGTTGTTCAGAGCAGAAATACTATTAATGTCTTCTTATCTTTCAATCCTCTGTCAGAGATATGTCTTCTTTAAGTCAATTGAGAGAAGCCTGTGAAAGTGGTTGTAGTGGGGGGGTGACATTGGTCATGGCAGAGGGAGATCATTTCACATGTTGTAGGTCATCAGAAATGCTTTTTAAATCTCAATTTGTTTGATTCTGGTTGACAAAACTAAATTTCTTCTATTTGGGATAAATGAATAAAGTGAACTCCCCCAGTAACTCATTTCAGCTCAGTGGTAACTTTGGAGCTTTGATATCATTATGTTTCAGGAATTTCTGCCCTCCTTTGGTACCTGAGATTATTTAGTTCTACTTGACACATAAAAAAGGAAAAAAAACAGCAGATTTACCAAACCTGCAACTAAGGGAGTAAAACCTGTAAAAATTTAACAAGTAATCCAGAATACATTGTAAAGTAAAGCCTTTACATTTGATTCCACTTTAAATTTTTTTTATTGTGTTATTCCTGATTTTTTAAAGTGCTTTTGATTGCTCACCTAATTCAGGGAGATTAGGGAAATTAATAAAGCATTATAGTACATATTTTTCATTTGCCATAGACCACCTTAAAATCAGGTTGAATCATGAACTGATCTGGGGTCTAAGCTGTCTGAGCCTACAGGTACATTATAGTTTTTTTTTTTTATTAGATTCCCAAATTAAACCATCCATATTTGCTAAGCCTTAAGATGTATACAGTTGTGGGACTATGGCTTTTTGAAGAAATACCTAAAAAATAACTGAGCCTTTTCTAAGTAGGAAGCAGGTGCCTCAAAATAAGAGATGACTAATTTTTAGATTCAGCCTAGGATTTGGCATGTGAGTGATATCCAGTTTTTTCCAGTCTTAATATTTAAGGGTTCAGCCTTTCTGACCTCATTGGGATTTGCCATTTCCTTCTCCAGTTCATTTTACAGGTGAAGAAACTGAGGCAAACAGAGTGAAGTGATTTGCCCAGGGTCACACAGCTACTAAATGTCTGAGGCTAGATTTGAACTCAGATCTTCCTGAATATAGGCCTTGGCACTCTATCCTTTGGGCTACCCAGATGTCCTCAATGTTGTCATCTTTTTTTTTTTCTTTTAATAATAACACTCAAATAGTCCAGTGGTTTTTAATTTTTTTTCTTCTTAATCTGTTTTCCAAGTTAGTTGTTTTTGCTGTGAGATACTTTATCTTTTCTTATACTTTCTTTCAGTCTTTTGACTTTGTTTTTTGTTTTTGTTTTAGTTTTTGGTTTTGGTTTTGGTTTTTGCAAGGCAATGGGGTTAAGTGACTTGCCCAAGGTCACACAGCTATGTAATCATTAAGTATCTGAGGTCAAATTTGAATTCAGGTCCTCCTGCCTTCAGGGTTGGTGCTCTATCCACTTAGCCACCTAGCTGCCCCACTTGTGCCTTTATTTTAACAGTGTTTGTTACCTCACAGAGTCATTGGTTTTATGGAATCTTTTGAATTTTTAGGGGGTTTGTTGCTTGGGCAAAGTTTTGTATTTTTTGTGCCAAACTGTTAATTCCCCCTTTTTTCTTTCAAACATTCTCATTCTATTAAAAAAATTAACACATTAAAAACTCCAAAACTTTTGCTTCATCTTTCCCAAGAATTCTAGTTGAATTTGTGCCCATGCTCTGTTTTACTCTGAGATAAGGCTTGTAGATGTTCTGGAGTCATTCTCTGGATTTATATTTTTAAGGATCCTTGACACCCTAACATCTCATTATAGTGGGGAGTCTTTTTTGGTCCATTCTTTTAGCTTGCTTCCCAACTTCATATTGCATGCTAGGGCTGGGATTGGCAGTACTTCAGGAAGAAAGACCTGAACTGATCTTTCTTAAAGTGTGTTATTCTAGGAGGTTAGGATCAGGTGGGGGGACCTACAAGCTTTCAGTATTCCCAGAATAGTCTAATCCAGGAGAGAATCTGCTGCCCTTCCAGATCTGAATTTGACAAGTTCCTCACCTGGGTTTGGATTAGAGCAAAAGTAGAATGCTGCTAGACCCGACCCTTTCCAGACAGCTCAGAGAAGCAGGAATGTCAGTTCCCTTTTGGTTTGATATTCCTACCCCAGTCATCCCTCTGCATATTGAGCTGGACATTGGAAGTGAAATCCTGCTTTGCAGGGGAGATCTGAGAGCCCAATGCTTGTTGCTGCTGCTAGCTTCTGAACTTCTCACCTTCTCAGGACTGTCCAAGGACTTCCTAGCTGAGAATGCCACTGCAGGGCACTGATCCTCTTCTTATTCCTTGTATATGCAATCTGACACTGCACAGTGCACAACAAAGTTGCCAGTTGGTGCCTGTCCCTGTTGTAGTGCCCTAGATATTGGCATGAGCCTGGTACCCCCTCTTGCCCTGGTGTCTAGCCTCTCCTTGGATGCCAGTCCTCCACTCATAGTGTGTTCCCACTGTCCACAAACTACTTTGTTATCTTGTGTTGAGCTTAGTGAAACAAAAGACTAATTGTGACTTTTTTTTTCCTGGATTTTTTTCATCAGAATTAAGTCTGGTACATTGTCTAGATCAGTTAGAGTTTGTAAAGAAGCTCTCACAGGCATTTATT
This sequence comes from Macrotis lagotis, assembly GCF_037893015.1. Taxonomy (NCBI): domain Eukaryota; kingdom Metazoa; phylum Chordata; class Mammalia; order Peramelemorphia; family Peramelidae; genus Macrotis; species Macrotis lagotis. The sequence goes on from NC_133660.1 coordinate 81,443,401, forward strand.
GCTTCTTATCTCTCCAGCCTGAATCCACCTCTCCCAGACATTTTTTATAACCAGTTATTCCCAAAAGTCTGTTTCTCTCTTCTGAATCCTTTAACTTTGATAAAAATGATGAAAATATTATCTGTGACTCTAAGGTCTTCATTTTTGTGCCCCAGTTATTTTTTGCATTTTTAAAGCAGTGCTTTTAGGGGGTTTTGGCAATATCATTTATGTTCATATAATTCACCAGAATTGGGTAGTCATAAAATGTTTTGACAAATCAAATCTGCAACTAGTTTTTGGTATAAACATTTTTTAAAAAATACATTTGCTGTCAGGAAACCTGGGTAATCCTGGTCAAAGTCATATCAAAATTCTGAGCCTTTCTTCAGATGAAATGGGGGTGATAATATACTACCTAATCCCACAGGATTATTGTGAGGTAATCACTTTGCAATCATTGAAGTACAAAAGAAAATTGAATGATTCATTTATATTTAGTCATTCATTAAATATTAATAAAGATTTTGTGGCAGATATTTGACTTTTGACGTACGTTTGTTTTTTAAATTTTACAGAGAGTGATAGCAATGAGACCCAGGTTAGAGAAATTCACGTGAAACAAGTAGAGAAAGAGCCATTTGGAATCAATATTGATCTTCTCAAAAATCTGGAAAAGAAACCTTGAATTAGAAGAAAATCCAATCAACTAGATGGATGTGTTGAAGCAATGTGTACAATAAATGATGGTTGCAGGCTAAAAGCCATATTTCTCTCTTTTTTTTAATCAACTGAAATGAAATTTATTTAGATTAGTGGGTATTTGAGTTCCCCCATCCCTGTCTTCCATTGTCATGAATAATTGAGAGTGAAATATTATTCACCTTATTAAATGTTATCATTAGAATACTTGAGTCTGAAGTAGAAAGGAACTCTGAATTGGGAATCCTTTCTACAATATCATCTACTACTAGCCATCCATTGTTGGAAAACTTACTACCTTAGGACAGTTTATTATTTTGGACTTAGATTACTCACAATGTTAGGAAGTGTTTAATCTTTGTTTGGGGGGGTTGTTTATTTTATATTATTACAATAATCTTGTGACAGTGAACATAATGCCCCCCCAAAAAAGATAAGAAACATCAAGAATAGTGAGAAAGAGAAGTATAATTCAGTCTGTGTTCAGATGCCAATTGCTCTGTCTCTGGGATGAGTTGCCTTCTTTATCATAAGACCACTAGAGAAGTTGCTTCAATATTTTTCCTAAAGTCACTATTACTAGCTGTATTTCCCTCCACTCAATTCCTCCCCACTCTCATTTATTTTATTCTCTCTCTCCTTTCACCCTGTCCCTGCTCAGAAGTGAGTTGTATCTAAGTACCCTCTCCCATGATCTGAGTACTCTCTCTTCTGTCACCTACTCCCCCCTTCCCTCCCTCCCCATACCCCCTTTATCCCATCCCTTTCTCTCATTTTTCCCTAGGGTAAGATATATTTCTATATCCTATTAAGTGTATTTATAACATGCACAATGGCTCTTTGAGTCATTTCTGATGAGAATGAAGGCTCACTCATTACCCCTCACCTTCCCCCCATTCTTCTCCATTGTGAAAGTTTTATCTTGACTCTTGTGTGAAATACCTTAGCCCCTTCTTCCTCTCCTTTCCCTTCCTCCCAGGACTTTCCTTTATCACCCATTGACTCCATATTATTATTACTACTACTATATTATATCATTATATTCAGCTCCTTTCTGTGCTTTGTCTATATAAGCTCCTTCTAACTGCTCTTATGAATGAGAAAGTTCATATGAGTTACCAGTATCTTCTTCCCATGCAGGAATATAGACAGTTCAACATCATTAAGTTCCTCATAACTAGTTCTTCTTGTTCACCCCTCTATGGTTCACCTGAGTCCCTGGAGACTAAATTTTCTGTTCAGCTCTGGTTGTTTCAATAGGAAAGTTTGAAAGTCCCCTGTGTCATTGAAAGTCCATATTTTCCCTTGAAAAAGGATGTTCAGTTTTTCTGGGTAGTTGATTCTTAGTTGTAAACCAAGATTTTTTGCCTTCCAGAATATCGTATTCCAATTCCTATGAGTTCTTAATGTAGATGCTGTCAGATCCTGTGTAATCCTGACTATAGAGCCAAGGTAGTTGAATTGTTGGTTTCTGGCAGCTTTTTCCATTTGGCCTAAACTTTTATTTTTATTTTATTTTATTTTCTTCAGTTGTTTTTTTTTTTTTTTTGTATTTCTTTCACCAAGCTGCTGACTTGGTTCTCATGATTTATCTGCATCATCTCATTTCTGTTGCTTTTTGTTATTGATTTGTTCAATTACGTTGAGTATTATTCTGATATTGAACTATCCCTGCCTACTTGGTGTAAATCCTACCTGATCATGGTGTACTACCCTAGTAATAATCTGGTGTAATCTCTTTGCTAAAGTTTTATATAAGATTTTTGCATCAGTGTTCATTAGGGAGATTGCTCTATAATTTTCTTTGTCTGTTTTGGTTCTTCCTGGTTTAGATGCTGGCACTATATTGGTGTCATAAAAGGAATTTGACATAATTTCTTCTATTTTTTAAAAAATAGCTTATGTAGAATTGGAATTAAATGTTCTTTAATTGTTTGTAAATCTATCTGAACCTGGAGATTTTTCTTAGGGGAATTTATTTTTTTTATTTTTATTTTTTTAGATTTTTGCAAGGCAATGGGGCTAAGTGGCTTGCCCAAGGCCACACAGCTAGGTAATTTTTTTTAAGTGTCTGAGGCCGCATTTGAACTCAGGTACTCCTGACTCCAGGGCCGGTGCTCTATCTACTGTGCCACCTAGCCACCCCTGGGAATTTATTGATGGTTTCTTCAATTTCTTTTTCTGAAATCAGCTAAAATATTTTATTTCCTCTTCTGTTAATCTGGGAAGTTTGTGTTTTTTGTAAATATTCATCCATTTCATTTAGGATATCAAATTTATTAGCACACAGTTAGGCAAAATAACTGAATTATCTCTTAAATTCCCTCCTCTTTGGTGGTGAGTTTAATTTACCCTTTTTATTTTTGATACTGGTAATTTGTTTTTCGTCTTTCTTTTTTTTTAAATCAGATTAACTAAAGGTTTATCTATTTAATTGGTTTCTCATAAAAACCAACTAAGTTTTATTTATTAGGTCAATGATTTTCTTGCTTTCCATTTTATTAATCTCTTCCTGATTTTCAGAATTTCTAATTTGGTACTTAATTGAGGATATTTAATGTGGTCTTTCTCTAGCTTTTTAGTTACATACCCAATTCATTGATCTCCTCTTTTTCTGTTTTATTCTTAAAGGCATTTAGAGATATAAAGTTTCTCCTCAAAACTGCCTTGGCTGCATCCCATGAATTTTGGTATGATTCTCATTAATATCATTTTTTTGGATATAATTATTATTTCTATTATTTGCTGTTTGATCCACCCATTATTTTAGATAAACTTATTTAGTTTTCAATTAGTTTTTAGTGTAACTTTTCATGACCCTTTATTACATGCAATTTTTATTACATCTTGGTCTGAGAAGTGTGTATTTATTACTTCTGCCTTTCTGCATTTGATTATTAGGTTTTTATGCCCTAGTAAATGGTCAGTTTCAGTATAGGTGCCATGTACTGCTGAGAAATCCCCATTAATTTTTCTCCAGAGGGGGCAGAGCCAAGATGGGACAAGAGAGGATCCTCTCTTAGGCACTCTCTCATAAAATTTATAAACTAAGGACTCTAACTAAATTTTCGAGAGACAAAACCCACAGAGGGACACAGTGAAGCAGTTCTCCTACTCAAGGTAACCTGGAAAAGAGCAGAAAGGCTCTGCTCCCCGGGGTCGGAAGGGAGGCCTGCCAGAGCTAAAGAACTTCAGCCTCCCGGAGGCAGCCCCAGGGCACTAGGAGCCTCGCTGGGGGGGAGTTTCCTGACCTTTGCCTTGGGGAGCACTGGGCACAACTTGGGGGAAGAGCAGGGGCACCTCTGCCAGAGTGAGCACGTGAAGTCCAGCCCTCAGGGCACACAGCGAGCAGTGTGATCTGCAGCAGCCCAGATCCAGGAACAGGAAGCAGAAGCTGGTAAGCAGGAGCCCCCAGGGCATGAGTGCAGAGCCTAGGGAGGGGAGTGAAGAGAGGCTGCCAAGCTCTGTCCTCAGCCCCTGGAACAGGACTCTGGGGTTCTGACCACATTCAGATCCTGATTGCAGTCTAGGCCCCCCAATAGAACAGCAGCCCCCCAACCTCAGCCCTGTGACAGAAGGGGGCACTTATGGTCATTCACAGACCAGGAGGGAGGACAGAGGCTCACACACTGAGATCCTTGTGGGAGTGTCATGCTTAGGCTGGGAAAATAAGCAAGCAGAGAAACAAGAGGAACACCACTGAGAATTATTTTGCCTGTGAGATCAATAAGGATCAAAACATTCAGTCTGAAGATGAGGAAGCACAAGCTCCTGCATCTAAAGACTCCAAGAAAAAACAGAAATTGGGCTCAGGCTATGACAGAGCTAAAAAAAAGACTATGAAAATAAAATGAGAGAGAAGAAAAACTGGGAAAAGAAATGAGAGAGATGCAGGAAAAACATGAAAATGAAGTCAGCAGCTTAGTCAAGGAAATCCAAAAAAATACTGAAGAAAATAATATGCTAAAAACCAGCTTAGGTCAAATGGATAAAACAGTTCAAAAAGTTATTGAGGAGAAGAATTCTTTAAAAAGCAGAATTGGCCAGATGGAAAAATAGATAAGAAATCTCTCTGAGGAAAACAAATCCTTCAAAGAATAGAACTCAGGGAGATTGCTGAATTTATGAGAAATGAGGACTCAATACTTCAAAACCAAAAGAATGAAAAATTAGAAAAAAATGTGAAACATCTCATTGAAAAAACAACTGAAATGGAAAACAGACTTAGGAAAGAAAATTTAAAAATTATTGGAATACCTGAAATTCATGATCAGGAAAAGAGCCTTGACATCATTTTCAAAGAATTACTACAGGAAAATTGCCCTGATATCCCAGAAGCAGAGGGCAAAATAGGAATGGAGAGAATCCACAGATCCCCCTGAGAAAGAGATCCCCAAAAAACAACCCCCAGGAATATTATAGCCAAGTTCCAGAACTCCCGAGTCAAAGAGAAAATATTACAAGCAGCCAGAAGGACACAATTCAAATACCATGGAGCTGCACTCAGGATCTCACAGGACTTAGCAGCAACTACATTAAAAGCTTGTAGGGCTTGAAATATAATATACCAGAAGTCAAAAAGAGCTTAGAATGCAACCAAGAATCAACTACCCAGCAAAACTGAATGTCCTCTTCCAGGGAAAAAGATGGACTTTCAATGAACCAGGGGAATTTCAAATGTTCCTGTTGGAATGGCCAGAGCTGAACAGAAGATTTGATCTTCAAATACAGGTCTCAGGTGAAGCACAGAGATTGGAGGAGAAGGGGAAAATATGAGGGACTTAATGATGATGAACTGCATGTATTCCTGTATAGAAAAATGACACTGATAATACTCATATGAACCTTCTCAATTAACAGAGCAGGTAGAAGGAGCTTTTATAGATGAAGCACAGGAGAAAGCTGAATTTGAAGATAAAATATGGTGGGAAAATGGAGTCAATAGCAAAAAGGTAAATGTAATGGGAGAAAGAAAAAGGAGAGGGAGGCGCATAGGCCAAGATATTTCATATAATAAGATTTTTCTTTGTTACAATGAGCTATTGCAATGATATGGAAGGGGGGAAGGCAAGGGGGAATGAGGGAATCTTTGCTCTCATCAGAGATGGCTAGGAGAGGAAACAGCATATATACTCAATGGGGTATAGACATTGGAGTAAGAAGAGGGGGGAAGGAGAGAGAGAAGAAGAAGGGGTGGGGATGTGAATGAAGGAGGAGAGGATGGATCATTGGGGGAGAATGGTCAGATATAACACATTTTCTTTTTTTACTTCTTGCAAGGGGCTGGGATTGGATGGCCTGTCCGGGACCATAGGGCCATGTGGATGCTGGGCCTAAGGGGTGGTATGGGGGCTCCAGCCCTCTTGGCCCCAGGGCCAGGGATCTGTCTGCTGCGCCACTCAGCTACCCTACAGCAGAGTCAGAGTGAAAGGAGAGAGAAAATATAGTATATGGTAGTGAAGAAATACAAAAGGAGGGAATTGCGAGCAGCAATGGCAATGGTGGAAAAATATGGAAGTAACTTTTGTGATGGACTTATCATAAAGAATGTGATCCACCTGCAACAGAGTTGGTGGTGTTGGAACACAGACTAAAGCACATTTTTAATTATTTTTGGGGGGTGCAGGGAAAATGGGACTGGATGGCTTGCCTGGGGCCGCATAGCAGGGTGATCCATTGGGTGTCTGAGGCTGGATTTGGGCCCAGGTGCTCCTGGCTCAAGGGCCAGTGCTCTGTCTACCATCCAGCAGCCCCTACTATTATCACTATTTTATTTTATTTTAGGTGTTTTTTTTCCTTTTTTTGGTTTTTGCAGGACAGTGGGGTTGGAGTGGCTTGCATGTCACACATCTTGGTGATTGTTGGGTGTACGGGGCCGGATATGGGCTCAGGTGCTCCTGGCTCCTGGGCTGGTGCTCTGTCCACTGTGCCACCTGGCCATACCTACAATTATTACTATTTTTTTAATTTTAATTTTAATTTTTTTCTCTCCCCTTTACTTTATCGCTCAAGTGAGTCCATATTTTTTTGGGGGGAGGGGGTATTTTGTTTACTCTTAAACAAGAATATTTTATTAATGTATAAAAAACACTATTTGTACAAAATGAAAATATATAAATATTAAATTTAATTTTTCTCCAGAGGTCTATCATATTTAAGTTTTCTAAGATTTCATTTACCTTCTTAACTTCCTTCTTGTTTATTTTGTGGTTATATTTATCTAGTTCTGAAAGAGGGAGATTGCAGTCTCCCATTAATAAATTTTTGCCAGGTCTCCTTGTAATTCTTTCAACTCCTCTAAGAATTTGGATGCTCCATTACTAGGTGCATGTATGTTTAATAATGATGTAACTCCATTGCCTATATACCTTTTAAGAAGATGTAGCTTCCTTTTGCTTTTGTCTGAGATGAGGATTGCTACCCCTGATTTTTTTCTTCCACTAAAGTAAAATATATTTTGCTCCAGTCTTTTATCTTTACCCTGCTTCAAATATGTTTCTTGTAAACAATATATCATAGGATTCTGATTTTTAATTTATTCTGCTCTCCTTTTACATTTTATGGGAGAGTGCATCACATTCACAATTTATAGTTAAGATTACTAATTCTGTAAAAAAGAAAAAAAAAGATTACCAATTCTGTACTTCCCTCCATGCTAGCTTTCTCATTTATACTTTTTTCTTTCCTTTCCTTTTATTCTTCCTAACCAATGTTTTACTCGCTTTCCCCTTTTTCTTTAAAATTTTAACTTTCAGTTTATTTTCGCTTATACCTCCACCTTCCCTTTTATCAGTCCCTTCTTTCCCTTCTTTCTCCCACCCCACTTCACAATTGGAAATGTATCTTATTCCTTCTCTGTTTAAACCTATTGAATAGGATTTACTCAGTGTTCACACCCTCTCTTCTTTCCCACTATTGCAATAGATATTTGTGCTTCTTCACCTGGTGTTATTTATTCACTAATGCCTAGCCTTCTTCTGCCTTTTATTTTTTTATTGTTTTAACCTCAACCTTGTCTTATACTTATATGTTTTTTATCAAATTATACTCCTTTTATCTAACTTTATTGAAATACTATCAATCAAAGTACCATCAATCAAAGGTTGACTGATTGGTTGGTTGGTTGCTTGCTTGATAAGCAACAATGCTTCATAATCACTAAGTACCCTCCCCCTTCTGTCTAATTTGAAATACATTTCTCAAGAATCATGAATTACATCAAATTATAATCACTTAAGTAACCTCCATGAACACACAATCCTCATGAGTCAAAGCATCATGCAAAGCAAAATCATTTCTTGAACTATTTGTACCTCCTTCCCCACCCCACCCCCAGCATACTCTCTCCCATACTCACCCCCTTTAGCACCCCATCAATGGTACTTAAACCCTAACTAAAGTATGGATTGAGATAAATTCTAAGTAGATTTCCACATTCTGCCCCATGGCTTAAGTATTTCTAAGTATCTAGTAAAGTCACTTTGGATTTAATTAAGCATAGAGTCTTTAAGTACTGGAACACTCTGAATGTCTCTCTTACAACTGAATGTAAGGAATGGGAGACACTAGCACAGGACTGCCCAGTATAGGATGCCTTCATCAGAGAAAGTACTGAGCTCTATGAGAAAAGTAGAATTAAGGTATCTCAAAGGAAACATGATAAGTTTAGAGTAAACGCCAGCTTTTCACTTGTCCAATTTATGTATGATCTGTGATAGAATCTTCTGAGCTTTTATTGGTCTGATCAGTCACAGTCAGATACCCTGTAATTTGTTTCAAACATAGTGATATCATTTTTATCTTCTTTGATAGGACAAGAACCAACCATACCCATATCCTCTAAATTCCATCTTTTCAACTATATTCAACACATTAACTATCCTAAGAGAAATACAATTCTCAAAAGTTATGTTATTTTCTTTTATAGTGTTATATATACTTTAATATTCTTGACAAATATTTGTTTTGGAGGTTACCCCCCTCCATTTATCATTTTATGTATCTCTTGAGTCTTGTATTTGAAAATTGAATTCTCTGTTCATTTCTGGTCTTTTTATGAGAAATTTTGGAAGTCCTTTGTTTCCTTGAATATCCATCTTTTCTTCTGACAGAATATGCTGAATTTTGCAGAATAGTAAATTCTTGGTTGGAATTCAAGATCCTTTGCCCACCAAAATATAGTATTCTAGGTCCTCTATTCCTTCAATGTTGAAGTGCTATGTAATGCTGATTGTGCTTTCTTTGTATTTAAATTGCTTCATTTTTGTTGCTTATGGTACTTTCTCCTTAATTTGAGAATTCTGGGAATTTAGCTGATAGTACTTGGAGTTTTTATCTTGGGGGTCTCTTTCTGGAGGAATTTTGCATATTCTTTCAATGGTTATTTTGTCTTCTTGATCTAGCGGACAGTTTTCCCTGATAATTTCCTGAAATACATTTTCCAGGCTCTTTTTTTTTTAATCTAGTAGACCAGTAATTCATAAATTATCTCTTCTGGATCTATTTTCCAGGTCATTTCTTTTTCCTAAAAAGTACTTTATATTTTCTTCCATTTTTTAAGCCTTTTTACTTTGATGGAATTTTGATGTTTCATAGATTTATTAGTTTCTATTTGTCTAATTCTAAGTTTTAGTTTTATTTTCTTCAGTTAGCTTTTGTGTTTCCTTTTCCACTTGGTTAATTTTACCTTTTGCTGAGTTTCATTCCCTTTCTAATTGGTCAATTTGAGTTTTAGATGAGTTGTATTCCTTTTCTAGTCGATTGACTTTATTTTTTGAAGAATTGCATTCCTTTTGCAGTTGTCTGTTTTTACTTTTAAAGGAGTTAATTTCTTTTGTCAAGTTTTTCATAATTTTCCTGCATGGCTCTCATTTCTTTTTTTCCAATTTTTTCTTCTTCCTCTCTTCTTTATTTTTTTTATTTAAAATTTTATTTAAGGCAATGGGATTAAGTGACTTGCCCAAAGTCACACAACTAGGTAATTATTAAGTGTCAGACGGCATTTGACCTCAGGTCCTCCTGACACCAGAGCCAGTACTCTATCTACTATGCCACCTAGTTGCTCCTGTTCTTTGGTTTTTAAATTCCTTTTTAAGGTCTTCTTTGAGGTTTTGGATTTGAGTCCAATTCATAGAATTCTTTAAGACTTCCCATGTAGGTAATTTGTCACTTTTTTTTTCTTCCGAGGTAGCATTTTTATCATTGCACTCTTTGAGCTTTTTTTGATTGTTTGAGTTCTGCTCCTCGGGTATAGGAAGTATAGACTCAAGCCTTTTGTGCTGGAGCTGGGTCTGATCCCTGGCTTTATCACTGGCCAAGATGTTGCCTATAAGCCCAGGCTATGCCTATGCAGAATTTTATTTCCTCTTTTATGGCTCTGCCTATGCAATAGTATGTTCCCAATCCAGTGGGGTTTTCCCAGGGTTCAGTCTTTGTTTGAGGTTAGATCCCTCCTTGCTAGCTTGCTATCTAGCTGCCAGGACCAGGACTGCATGATGGCTAGAAGCCTCCTGCTGGCCTTCCAGTTCTTCAGTGTAGCTGGGCTTTACGTCCCCTTTTCTCCCAAAGAGACAAATCTTCACTAAAGATCCTGCACACTGTCTTCAATTAAAAATTTTTTTTTGATCTTGTCTTTTTTTTTTTTTTTTGCTGGGATCTATAGCTTTAATATCTGTGTATAGGCTTCATTTAATGTTGTGTAGGGAAAAGCTCTGGGAGCATGATAACTTCATGCTGCCAACTTAACTCTGCCCTGGAAGCCTCCCTCCCTTGACATTTTTGACATTATATTATTCCCAGATGAATTTTATCATTTTTTCAAGGTTGATTGGTTTAGTTTTGAAAAGGACATTCAATTTAGGTAGAATTATCATTTTATTATATTGATTCAACCTACTTTGTTGGTAATATATAGAAATTCTAATGATTTGGTTTATTTTCTGTTCTGCAATTTTGCGGTAAATCTAATTTTTTAGTTAATTCTTTTTTTTAGGGTTTTGTAAGGCAAATGGGGTTAAGTGGCTTGCCCAAGGCCACACAGCTAGGTAATTATTAAGTGTCTGAGACCAGATTTGAACCCAGGTACTCCTGACTCCAGGGCCGGTGCTTTATCTACTTATGCCACCTAGCCGCCCCTAGTTAATTCTTTAGGATTCTCTATGCTATCATATTATCTGCAAAGAATAAATTTTGTTGCCTTATTGCCTATCTAATTCATTAAAGTTCTTTTCTTATTACTATAGCTAGCATTTTTAGTTCAATACTGAATAATATCTTAAGATAATGGCATCCTTGTTCACCCTTAATATCATTGGAAAGGCTTATAGTTTATTCCTGCTATAGATAATGATTGATGATAGTTTTAGATTAAAACTACTTTCCATTTTAAGGAAAGCTCAATTTATTCCTATGTTTTTCCAGCATTTTAATAGGAATAAGAGTTGTATTTCATCAAAAGCTTTTTCTGTATCTATTGAGATAATCTTATGATTTTGTTGCTTTTGTTATTGATATTAACAATTATGCTGATAGTTTTCCTAATATTGAATCAACCTTTCATTCCTGGTATAAATAACATCTGGTCATTGTGATATGTTGCTCTAATTTCCTTGCTATATTTTATTTTAAAATTGTGATCATTAAGGAAAATGATCTGTATAGTTTCCTTTCTTTGTTTTTCCCTCTTCCTCCATATTTGGTAGGAATCCTTCTTTGTCTATTTTTCCAAATAATATATATAGTATTGAAATACATTGTTCTTTAAATCCTTGGTTGAATTCACTTCTGAATTCATATGATCCTGAGGAATTTTCTTAGGCAGTTCATTGATGACTTGTTCAATTTCTTCTTTTTAAAAGAAGGTTATTTAACTGTTTCATTACCACTTCTATTAATCTGGGCAATTTTATTTTCATAAATATTCATCTATTTCCTTAGATTTTCAGATGTTTTGGTGTTTATAATTTGGCAAAAGAGGCCCTAAGTATTGTTTTAATTTCATCTTAGAGATAATGAATTTTCATTTTTGATACTGATTATTTTTATGCTTTCTTCTTAAAAGTCAAATAAAGCAATGTTTAATCTATTTTCTTGTTCTTTTTTCATAAAACTAGCTCCTAGTTTTATTTATTAGTTAAGTGGTTTTCTTTCGACGTTATTATCCTTTCCTTTGATTTTCAGGATTTCAAGTTTGGTGATTAATTGAAGATTTTTAATTTGTCGTTTTCCTAGTGTTTTTTTTTTAAATTTGGCTGTCCAATTCATTGATCTGTTCTTTATTTTATTGATTGTAAGTGTTTAGAGATGTAAAAATTTCTCCAAGTATTGATTTGGTTGTATCCCCAAAATTTTGGTATGCTCTTTCATTCTTTCATTCTCTCTAATGAAATTATTTTTCCTTGATTTATTCTTTGATCCATTCATTTTTCAGTATTAGATTATTTAGTATCTGTTTCCACAGCCTTTAATTGAATATAATTGTATTGCATTATAATTTGAAAAATATGCATTAATATTTATTTTTTCTGCATTTGATGGTGAGGTTTTAATGCCTAATTACATAATCAAGTTTTGGGTAAATGTCATTTACCCCTGAGAAAAAAATATACTCCTTGCTATTCTCATTCAATTTTCTTCAGAACTCTCATATCTGTCTTTTTAGTAATTGCATTCACCTCCTTTTTTCTTATTTATAGCTAGATGAATCAAGTTCTGAGAGGGCAAAATTAAAGTCTCCCACTAATATAATTTTATAATTTCCTCCTATAACTCATTACTTTTTCATTAAAAAATTTGGATGCATACTATTTAAAAAAATTTTTGTTTTTCTTTCTTGAAGTTTGTTCCCTTTTGTTTTGATTCTTTTTTCACCTGACTAATATAGAAATATGTTTAACATGATTGCACATGAATAAGCTATATAAGATTACTTACTGTGGGAAGTAAGGGAGGGAAGGAGAAAAATATTGAATACAAAAATATTACAAAAATGACTGTTGAAAACTATCTTTACATGTAATTGTAAAAATACTTTTAAAGCATTTGGGTGCTATATAATTTGGAACAAATGTTTAGTATTGATATTACTTTATTGACCAAAGTATCTTTTAGCAAGATGTAGTTTCTTATACTTAGCTCTTTAATTAGAACTATTTTTGTTTTTGCTTTATCTGAGATTATGATAGATATCCTTGCTTTTTTCCCTTCAGCTGAAGCATAGATTCTTCTTCAGCCCCTTATATTTACTTTGTGTATGTATCTCTGTTTCTTGAAATCAATATATTGTAAGATTCTGGGTTTTATTCCACTCTGCTATTTGCTTTTGTTTTATAAATGAGTTCCTCTCATTCCCAGTTACAGTTGTGATTACTGTGTATTTCCCTCCATCCCACTGCCCACCATTTAATCCTTCTCTCCCTCTTCAAAAGTCTGTCTTTCATCTTACTCCCACCTATCCTAAGCTACCATCCCTGTAAACGTCCTCTCCTCTTACCTATCTCCCCTCCTGCTTCCCTATTTAGTGAGAGATTTCTATATCCAACTTCTCTTTGAACCAATTCTAGTAAATGTAAGATTCAAGTGTTATACCCATCTTTCCATTCTACAGGAAAAATCTTTTCCTTTTGTGCCTCTTTTATGTGAGATTATTTACTCCATTCTAACTCTCCCTTCTCCCTTTTCCTAATATATATATCTTTTTCCTCCATTAATTTTTAAGCTATCCCTTCATGATCAATCCCCATCTTTGCTGTCTAATTATATTTCTGTTTTAATGAGAAAGTTCTTTGGAATTATAAGTATCATCTTTCCATATAGAAATATAAACATTTTAATATTAGTGAATCCCTTATGATTTCTCTTTTTATATTTCTCTAGAGTCTTATATCAGAATTCTTAAAAGATTTAGCTTTGATCTTTTCATCAGGGATCCCTAAAATCTTTTTTTTTTCATTGAATATCCATCCCCCCCAAAGATTATATTGTTTTGCTGGATTAGGTGATTATAGATTTTAATCCTTGTTCCTTTGCCCCATAGAATATCACATTCCAAGACCTCATATATGTTAATGTAGAAGCTGCTAAATCTTGTGTTCTTGTTTTACTTCATTCTCAAAGAAGACCATGACATCCGGGAGGTGATGCCATGACATACACGTGAATTGGATTTGAGTGAGGCAGGTGCTTTGCAAAGACACAAGTCTAACTTTTTCCTCCAGTGTCGTCATCTGGGTCCAATGGCCAGATATGAACCAGTAGAACTGGAACAATTAGGTGGTGCAGTGGATAAGCACAAGCCCTGAGGACTTAAATTCAAATCCAACCTCAGATACTCAACACTTATGTGTTACTTAACTCTGATTGCCTCAGAAATGTTATTTGAATTCTTTCTGGCTGCTTGCAATATTTTCTCTTTGATCTGGGAACTCTGGAATTTAACTACAAATTCCTGGGAGTTTTCATCTGGGGATCTCTTTTAAGAAATGATTGGTAGATTTTTTTTCTATTTTTATTTTTTCCCTCTGGTTCTAGGACCTTGTAGTAGTTTCCCTTGATAATTTCATGAACTATGATGTCCAGGCTCTTTTTTGTTTTTTTGCAAGGCAATGGGGTTAAAGTGACTTGCCCAAGGTAATTATTAAGTGTCTAAGGCTGAATTTGAACTCAGGTTTTCCTGATTTCAGGGCTAGCACTCTCTCCTCTGGGCCATCTAGCACACCTTTTAAACTCTTTTTAAAAATCTTTTCAGGTAACTGAGTTAATTCTTAGGTTGTCTATCTTTCAACTATTTCCAGATCATGTTTTTTTCCAATGAACATTTTACATTTTCTTCTATTTTTCATTCTTCTGATTTTGTTTTATTGTTTCTTGATGTCTCATAGTCAGTTTCCACTTGTCCAATTCCAATTTTTAAGGAATTATTTTTTCAGAGAACTTATATACCTCCTTTTCAATTTGTCCAATTTTGGTTTTTTGTTTTCTTCAATATTATTTGTACCTCTTTTACCAAGATGTTGATTCTCTTTCCATGATTTTCCTCATCACTCTCATTTCTTTCTCCATTTTCCCCTCTGGATGTTATAATCTCTTGATGTTATGCCAAATTCACAGAATTTCAGTACAGGAAAATATCTAGGAGGCCTATTAATCCAACCCAGTTTTCGAGCCTTAGCTTGAAGATCTCCAAGTGAATAAACATTCATTTACTTTTGAGGTAGCATATTTCATTTTTAGATAGTTCTAATCTATTATGAAGTTGTTCTTTATATCAAATCTAAATCTGCCTCTTTATAACTTCAACCTTTACATAAGTTTCTTAAACTAAATCTCATATAGTATCTTTTTCCGGTGCTCCCATCATCCTGGTTCCTCTTTTCTGGACACATTACATCTTGTCAATATCTTTACTCAAATGTGCTACTAAGAATTGATAAAAGTACTAACCCAAAACGTTTGCCCAAGCACACTGCAACAGAACTATTATGTTCCTTGTTCTGGATTTATGATCTCTTGATATAGTGCAGAAAAGCTTTGCATTTCACAAAATGATGTTGTAGTATACTAAAATATTCACATCTTTTTCATAGGAACTGTTGTCTAGTTCTAGTTCCCTCTTTATTTTGAATTTGATTTTTTAAACCTAAATGTAGACTTTACATCTATCTCTGTTAAACTTAATATTATTTGGCTTGACCCATTATTCTGGTCTTTTGAAATATTTTGAAGTCCATATGATGACATTGAAATTATCATCTGATTATACTTCCATGCCATCTATATTTTGAACAAGCCAATGCTTTTATCCAAGTTATTGATAAAAAGTTGGATATCACAGGACCATCCACAGTTCCTCAAATAATCTACTCAAATTACAGCACAAGTTGAAATTTACTCATTAATGACTACTTTTTGGTTCCATCAGCCCATATATCTCCAAGAGTAGCATGAGAGATTTTGTCAAATGATACTTTGCAAAAATCTAAGTGTATTACATCTGTAGTATTTTTGATCTACCAGACTAGTTACTCATCCCCTCCAAAAAAGAAAAGAAAAAGGATATTATTTTAATCTACTATGACCTGTTTTTGATGGTCAACTTGGTTTATTGTGGTCTTGACTTCCCAAAGTGTTTGCGAATAATTCCCTTAAAAGTGCATTCTGAAGTTTTTCTGAATGGAAGTCAAATTCACTGGTCTATAATTTGTATCCTCCATTCTCCCTTGTATTGAAAATTGGGACATTCGTTCCTCTTTTGTACTTTTGCTTTTCTTAATCTTTTTTATATTTATTTAAGGCAATGGGATTAAATGACACAGCTAGGCAATTATTAAGTGTCTGAAGTTGGATTTGAACTCAGGTCCACCTGACTCCAGGACCTTTGCTCTATCCACTGCACCACCTAGCTGCCCTCCATAATATTTTAAAAAGTTACTGATAGCAACTTAGTAATCATGTCTGCAATTCTTCTTGTTGATGAGACTCAGGTAGACAATCATTCTCTCCTGTTAGTTTTTCCTCCTTTGGAATTATGAAATTATCTCCAAGACAAGTCATGTGTGTATGTCTGTGTCTGTATTTATACATATATGGAGAGAGACAGAGACAGAGAGAAGAGAAAATAGAACAGGAGAGAATAAAGATCTAGAAATTTGCAGACCCTCATCTGTACTATATGATACTTCCATGCCAGGTTAATGATCTGCATTTCCAAGTTCTCCTCCAATCTTCATCCTAGGTGGTGGTTGTTATAACCCAACAACAGTATTTCTACTTTTACTTCTTTTGATCTTCATTCACATGCTTAAAAACATATTTTCTATTCAGCTTCTTAGATTTCCTCATGTACTTCAATGTTATCCCTACCTACCCTCCTCTGGCACCAGGTTCTCAGAAAGACTTGTTGGGGGTGAGGCCTTTTTATAGGTACAGAAAAGCACCTCTTGTTTTTTTCTTTTTTCAGACATGTATTATCAATTTCTTAGTTGATTTTATATTCACTAAGAAACAGTAATTAAGAGAAATGAGTACTAAAACAACAAACATTTCTAGGAATGTGCTTAAAGTAAAGCTCTCCTGGGATGAGAGGGTAGAGGGTAGCAGTCTTAGTACATACAACCTTGATCCTTCTCAGTAATTATCATCAATCATCAGTATCTCATATTATTAGCAGTAGTCCTATCCCTTCTTTGATGGGAGGGATATGTAACTTTCGCGCGCGCGCGTGTGTGTGTGTCTCATTTACAATGGGAATAAACTCAAGTACAGTTGAGGTGCCTTACTCAGATGTATTCCCTGGGAAAAAAAGCTAAATCTCTTCACAAACTGTTTGTCCCAGTTTTCTCCTCTATAAAACTGGGAATATTAGCATTTATCTCTCAAGTTAATTGTGAGGATCAAATGAAAAACATTAGTAAAGTATTTTGTAAACCTTAAAATGCTATGTAAATGTTAACTTATTATTATTAGCTATACACAGTTCTTGAAGTCAAAGTAATAAAAATTATGTCCGGAAAGAACATAAAAAGGGGTAGAGCATTAATTATCCTGAACTGACATGTGACAGCTTTACTGAGTTGCTAAGAATAAACAAAATTCCAAAGAAGCTTAAATTCTTGTCTTGGGAATACTCAATGAATTTACTTGTGAATACTCAGGGGTTTGAATAAAGCAAATTATTTCACAGATATAAGTATTCCAATTACTTGAGAGAACTTGAGGAGTATTTCCTTGTTTTGAGCTGAAATCTGTTTTTCTCAAGGTGAAACTTCCCCAAACTCCATTATAAATATCCAGAAGTAAATACAGGGCACTAGAAGAGAAATCAAAGGATTTAACTCAACACAATGGATGTGGAGGAACATGAAGAATATGAGTAAAACCCAATAACAGGATTTATATTGGAGAGCCATCAAAGGTGTTTCAGCAAGGGAATGAGACAATCAAACTTGTGACTGAGGGAGATTATCTTGCCATTTTTGTGGAATATGTTTTGAAGAGGCAACAGACTGGAAGCAGGGAAAGCAATTAAGATTATTATAGTAGTCTAGGCAGTGGATGATGATCTGAATGACAGTGGTGACTTTAAGTGGAAAAAGAGATCTTGGGGCAGTAGAATAGACAAGATTTGCCAGTGGAGGGAGGTAGGTAGAGTCACTGATGATACATTGTGGATATAAGGTTCTTTAGGAGATATCCAGGAGGACCCAAATTTGAATTTTATTTTCAAATTTGGCCTCAGACACTTGACTTTGATTGCCTCACATCTAGGGCTATCTTCAGTTATCATGATTCATATCTGGTCACTGAACCCAGATGTCTCCTGAGGAGAAAGTGAGGCTAGGCTGGTGACTTAGCACAGTCCTTCCTCATTCAAATCCAACTCACATGCATGTCCTGGCATCACCTCCCTGATGTCATGGACTTTTTCAGGAATAAAGGAAAAAAAATTATAAAGGAAGAGGTACTTAGTATACAACTGATGTGATTCCAGAATTCAGAAGCCTTAGTGTTTTCTATGTAGTTATTAAACAGGATAACGCCAAAATTTTAGACTTAGTCATTGACTTTTGGGACACTCTTTATTTGACTTCCAGTTTAGGGTGGGTTATTTGATTGAATATCAATTATTTCTACATCTAAGTATATTCCTTTCAGAGAATTCTATTCAATCAAAAAATTATTTAAAAATTTTCTTTTAGAAAAATGATAACTTTTTAGATAAAACTGCTAAATTTGTTTTCAAAACACTTATGCTTTTATACTGAATTTAGAAAACTAGGGTAAGTTGGGATAAAGAAAAGGAAAACATTTTGTTATGAAGAAAGAAGAAGTATTCACTCCTATCCTGCAAGGCTTCTTTTACAGTTGGAAGCATTACCATTTAATTCAAGATGGAGACATTATATTTCATTAATTGTGAATGACAAAAAAGTTACATTAAAAAATACTATAGGGGTGGCTAGGTGGTGTAGTAGATAAAGCACCGGCCCTGGAGTCAGGAGTACCTGGGTTCAAATCCGGTCTCAGACACTTAGTAATTACCCAGCTGTGTGACCTTGGGCAAGCAACTTAACCCCATTTCCTTGCAAAAAACTAAAAAAAAAAATACTATAACTGCAAAAGCTAAAATTAACACAGCACCTTTTATAGCAATATATTTTCATATTTTATATGTGATACTTTTACATATATGTATATATGGATTATTAAAATAGAAACCTTATTAAAAGCCAGCAATGTTAGGGGCAGCTAGGTGGCATAGTGGATAGAGCACCAGCACTGGAGTCAGGAGTACCTGATGTGGCCTCAGATACTTAATAATTACCTAGCTGTGCGGCCTTGGGCAAGCTACTTAACCCCTTGCCTTGCAAAAAAAAAAAAAAACTAAAACAAAAAGCCAGCAATGTTGTCTTAGTCATATTGTTTACTACAAAACAAATTAAAGTGTCATTTTAATGATTTAGGTTTTTAATATTCAAACTTGGATGCTAAAGATAATATTTAATGAACTGATTTTAAAGAGGAATTAAATTTGTAATGTTTTCTATACTAAGGCATTTCTTTTCCACAAATTTGACTCAGTTAAGTGGCATATTTATCATTCTCAGAAGAATTGATAACAGTAATTTATATTAATTTAATATGAATGTTTAAAACATTACAAAAGATTTAATGAATAACACAGTGGCAATTGAATTGATCCTTTGAGGTTTAATTCCCCACCCCCAAAAATACAGTTTATGACTCTATTTTCTATATTCAAAGGGTTTTACAATTTATATATAATTTTTATTTTTTTATTAAACAAGAATAATATTGAAGTATTTACAATTTTATCCATAATATAGCACTACAATTTTTTTGTTATTAACAAAAAAAATTATGGAAGATAATGATTTTACAGGGAAAGGTTAAAAGGTTTAACATTTTAGGCAGTTACTGAGGATAAATGTCATTGGTTTAAAAAATTAAGAATCACAGTGGAAACTGAGCTTTATTTTTGTAGTCAAAGGAATTTTAATGTTTACATAAAATTTTAACTGTTAGTAGGGTGAAAAGTGTATCATGCATATACACATACGACTAAGAATAGGAAAAAAAATTTTGAGCTCCTTCTTTGAGGCAATATAAATAGTAAGAACAGCTAAAGAATATATATCTGGCTGCTCCAGAATGGTATAAAGGGACTTCAGAAGCATTTTTAAGGAGGTAAAAATATTCTAAGTACAGTCTATGTTCCCAACCTATAAGTATACACATTATCAATCTTATTATTCTTAAATAATTGCCTGAGTATCAAAACCTGAGTATCTGTTCCAACTAATTTTAAAAATTTATCTGTATTCAAATTCCAGGAAAAAACTAATCTCATGATAATAGTGCCCTTGAATTTAATTATCAGACATTGTACGGCACTTCTTCGTTTTTTTCAAACAAATAGTTTTAGAACAAAAGTTAAATTTATATATGTATTCCAATTGTTTTGAATAAATGTGTGCTTTTTTTATAACAATTTCCTCCAAATTGTTTTCATGAACACACTTTAAACTATCTCAAAATTGTTAGTTAAGATGAACTGACTGACTAGGACTGATTCATCATACATATATATATATATATATATATATATATATATATATATATATATATAATTTTTTAAGTTAATCAAAATAAAATTAAACAATTAGGTTGTGTCAATCTAATTTCAAGTATATAGGTGAAAACTGAGGAGCTGAGTCATTGATTCTATAAATTCTGAGATACCTGACTGAATTCTGTAATTTTGTTCATTTGTTTTGTCAATATGGAAACATAACGAGTCTATATGATTAGGTAGATAAACTTTTCATATGACTTTGAAAATGGAGCTGATTGTACCATGCACACATTTATTTACACATCAAATTTCTAAGAGAAATATTTATTAAATATGAGCTAAAGATAAAAAAGAGATAATTACAGATTTTACAAACCAAAAATGTAGATGTTCATTTAGTTTAAAATCCACCATAGCATGTCAGGGCATAATGCTTATTTTGCCTTTTAATGTATTTGAAATAATTGCCTGATAAAAAGAACATTAACTTTTCTTCCAAACATGGAATTCAGTTAAAGAATGTGATGATTTTTCTTTAAATCACTTAGAAGTTTCATTTTTTCCATCATTTTTTCATTTTCCTTCCCTTTGGTGTGAATATTTCACATTTCAACTACATTTGTCATTCAGAATGAAATCAACTGCCATTTTTTTCTCCTTCAGCAACTGAGGTTAAGGTAATATTAACCTGCAGGATCCTTTCCCCTTATCTCTCTCCCCCCAAAAGCAATTTAGTATGAAGAAAAATAACTCTTTTAAAATGGATTAAGTCGTATTCCTGTCCCTAAGGGAGAGAATGGATTCACCTTTGCCCACATCAAAGCATCATTCAATGAAATTGCTGATTTTCCATCTTCAAGGAAAAAGACAGGACCCTATGATATAAAAGTAATGGGAGAAATAAGAAAAGTTTATAAATAAGATATTTGTTTTAAACTTCAAAAAAATAATCACACTCAGAGTTAATATAAATATCAAAGAAAATGAAAATATATTAAGAAAAACTAATTACTACTAGGGACAACAAACATATATATACATAATTTCTTACTTATGTTCTATTCTATGACAGACAAAATGGAAATTAGTTTTCATTTTTACAGTCCAAATCCCTTACGTAAATATTAGTAATATCACTGAGAAAATAAGCAGCTTTATCTTGAAGATGTAATATAGTTACCTAGTTAAAAAGAAAGTACAAATACTCAATGATATTTGTGTACATGAATGACAGACATGTATTCAAATTCCAAATTTCTCCTGTTCACTAGGGGAATATAAAAGCACATGAATGTTTGACACCCTGATAGGAATAAACATATTAGAATATATCTACATTCATAGCCCTCATATAAAGAGAGTGATAGAATAGATACATATGCTACTTTAATAGACAGTTTAGATTTTGTTCAGTTGTTTCTGTCATGTTCAACTTCTCATGACCCCTTTTAAGGTTTTTTCCTTCTCTAGATCATTTTATAGATTAGTAACTAAGGCAAACGATTAAATTAGTTGCCCAGAGTCACATAGCTAATAAATATGTGAGGTCAGATTTGAACTCAATTTGACTCTAATTTGAATCTTCCTGACTCCAGACCTAGCACTTTATCATACCAAAAAAGGAGAATTGAATTAATTTCATGTAATTGATTATTTTGGATATTGGAGAGAAGCCAAATGCTATCATTCTGCATTAGGTTCAGACATATAGCACTATGGGATTGTCCAGTAAGACTTTAGGAATTATCTTCTGGGAAAGACATGTGATTTTGGAGGCCAGCCTATGCAGTTTCCTCCCATATCACATTTCAAAGTGATAAATGTCTACTACTCTCAAGTGTTCCATGCCACATAAGGAATCAATATAATTGCTGCCAGACAGAGTCTTCTTTGTATTCTTATGTACTTCTATTGTTTACCAAAACATCTCTCCCATTCCCTTACTAATGCCGGAACTTTTATAACTGAAGACTAATTCCTTTAGCTTGGTTTTAATTATATGTTAAAATGCAAATAGCCATGATAGGGCTAACACATTAAGCCTTTATCAGTTTATTAGATCCTTTTCTGAGAGAAGGTTTGATAGACGTTGGAAGCTATGATGTCATTAGCTAAAATGCTAAATGATGTTAGCTAAAAGACTAAAATGGGGAAGAATTGAAATCCTAGGCTAATGGGAATAGTTAATAGATGGTTATAGAAGCAGGGAGTTTGGTATTGAAGAGAGAGCTCATTTTTTCCCTGTAGTTAGAGGCTACTTAATTCAAGAGGTGTGAAGGTCCTCCTTTCTTTTTAAA
This sequence comes from Macrotis lagotis, assembly GCF_037893015.1. Taxonomy (NCBI): domain Eukaryota; kingdom Metazoa; phylum Chordata; class Mammalia; order Peramelemorphia; family Peramelidae; genus Macrotis; species Macrotis lagotis. The sequence continues at coordinate 81,465,970 of NC_133660.1, forward strand.
ATACTTTCTCCATTGGTCATATAGTTAGGGTTAATTTCTTAGGTCTTGAAAATTTCTTGGTCTTCAATGCAAATTCCTTAATACTTGGAGGGGACAAGGATTGAATACCACAGGATGGATCCCTAGGTATAAGTCATAGTGTAAAATAGTTCTGCTATGACTTATGTATGCTCTGAGTTCCACCAAAAGTATTTGAAACAGGGAAAGTACCTGTCCTCTCAGTGATCTCTTTCATTTTAGATTACTGAAAATATTCATGATTGATATTCTAAGGGAAACTTCTTATTCTGACAGGAATACATATATCATAAATGTAAACTCTTTAGTATATTGCTGTTTGTGGGCTTGTAAGGGAAGACTATAAATTCAATTTTCCATACATAATTTTTGTATGCACCTATTCCTGTTTATCATTATCCCTTATATAATGACAAATTATGAGAGAACAAAGTTTAAAATAGCCACATATACACAATACTAACTGCATATATTCCTGAGAATGTTTCTTTAATATACTGATCATTTGCATTGTACCTAAGGGGAAAAAAAGAGACATTTAAACCTACCTCCTGGAACTGCTGAAAAATAGATCTCTGATGGGTCTCATAACATTTTACTAGTATACATTAATTTTAATATAATCATATGCTTAAGAAATTATTTTAAGTTAGGTAAATTTATTTTTAACACCCTACTTGCATAATATAAGGATGTACCTGGATCTTTAATCCTGTCAAGCAAGAGAGATGGACATCTGAATGACTTGGAAGATTTGATCCAGTGACAGAATCTGGTCCAATGATGCCTTTGAGTGGTTCTTCCTTCATTTTCTTTAGCAAATTTGCATAAATCATTCTTTGGGAGTCGGAAGGAGGGGTATGAGGAGGTTCTTCTGTTGATCTGTGTATTCAGCATATGTTAACTTTTAATGACTATGGAATTATAAAATGTTAATGATACAAGGGACCTGATAAATCTCTATTGCAACACCCATAAATGAGGAAAATTATCTATTTCATACTGATTAATATAAAAAAAATCTAAGGCCTATAAAAAGACAATAAAAGGGTAGTTTTGATTAATGTAATTTGGAATATTTTTATGCAAATCAATATTTCTTCATTCTGCCCACAAATAATGACTGAGACATTTAATACATTTTAAGGATTTTATTTTCTGAAAATAAAATCCATTTTCCTTTTTGTATTTTATTTTCTAAATTAAACTCACTTGTTGCTTGAATGTAAGCAAACTCTCCAGGCATCCAGTTCTTCAGAAAGTTGTTCAATTTTCAGAGGTACTGACACATCCCTCCGTTTTAAAAGTTGGCTGAAATAGAGGAAAATAATTGATATTTTCATATCACTTGAAGGTTTGCAGAATGTTTTACATACTCATTTGATCTTCACATTCCCCACTAGGAGTTATTATGATTGTCATTTTACAAAAGAGGAAATTGAGGATCTAAGAGGTTAGGTGTTTTGTCCATGATTATAAAGGTGATAGATCCCAATGGCACTCCATATCAGCTAGACAAAGAAATAGTAAAATATTAGATCATACCATTAACCAGAAAAGTTTGGCTTCCCTACTTAGAAACTCTAACATCCCCTCCCCCTGCCATGATATCATATTCTTCTACTTTTTTTATGCATTACCCCTTCTAAGCTTAGTCTTCAGTCACTGAGACATTCGATTTCTCCACCCCTCAATCATTTCTGAGGTCATCATCTTTGTTGAGACTTTATTTTCCTTCCTCTCCAATCTCATTCCCAGTAGGTTAGTCATTTCAGCTCCACAAAGTCCTCAATATTTGAACCCCTTGGCCCTTGTGGTCTCACTGCTCATGCATGGCCAAGGCTCCAGACTGGATTACTTCCACATCTGCCTCCTCCACTCTTGCTTACACATCTGGGTACATCACAAATTAACTTCAAATGGGTCTTACCTGCAGCAAGAGAGCCATTTATTCCTTGCTTATTATCACACTCTTTCAAACTTGCTCCCCCGCCCCCACCATTCCAAAGAGTTTCCTTGTTCACTTTACTGAGACAATTTTCCCTAGTAATACTTCTATCCTGTCCCTGATTGTTGAGTTCCTGGTCTGGATCATCATTTCTGTCAGAGGAAGTCATACTATTGGTTTTGTTTTGTTACAAGGAAATATTTGGGGGGAGAGGGGAAGGAGGTATATTGGGAAATGACTGATGAAAAAACAATTGTATTAGTAAAAAGTTTGAAAATGTTAGAATTTCATGGATGAAAAAGTGAATTTCAGAACAAGAAGGAACCATAGCTATCCATTATTTCAGTGATAGAAACTGAAGCCCTGAGAAGTCAAGTGATTTGTTCATGATTACAAAGACAATAGAAGAGATTAGGACCATGATCCCAGATCTTTTGATTTTATTTCAAATGTTATTTTTCAGATTCTCTAAGATTGTTACTGCTATTGCTATTTTTTGATTGAAATGGCAAGTAGAATTATCATTTTGGGAGAATACCTTAAGTGCTAACAGTTTTCTCTGGGGCATAGCTGCTTGTAACATACTACTTTTGCCGCTTAAAATTTCAAAGTGAGATAAATCTGAAAATAAAAATGCGACAATACCTAATCTTGTGAAAATCAGTTCTCTAAGCCTTATTTTACTCATCTAAAAATTTAGGCTAGATTAGATGGTTATCTGCATTCCTTTGCAGTTCTAAAAATCTGAAAATATATCCATCATTCTTAATCATAATGCTTAATCTCCATTTATGTAAAATATGGCAAATATGAATAAAATTGATAGTCAAAATGAGATAAATCACAGGAAAAAACCTGAGAACTAAGAAAACAGAAAAATAATATATTAAGGAAGAAAAATGTTATATAAATAAAAGGGTGAAGAATGAAAAGTAAAGCAGGGGCGGCTAGGTGGCGTAGTGGATAAAGCACCGGCCCTGGAGTCAGGAGTACCTGGGTTCAAATCCGGTCTCAGACACTTAATAATTACCTAGCCGTGTGGCCTTGGGCAAGCCACTTAACCCCATTTGCCTTGCAAAACCCTAAAAAAAAACAAGTAAAGCAACATTTAAGTCAAATGCAGGGTAAAAGGAGAAGGCTTAGATTAAATATTATACATGTAGATTCATAGTTGGAAGGGATTCCAAAGACCATCTAGTCCAATCTATAACTGCACAGGAATCCCCTATAAAAGATTCATGACAAAATGTTTTCCAGTTTCACTTCTCAAGGCACTCCAATCATTTTGCAAGACAGATCTAATAAAGCATTTTTCCTTACACTGGACCCAGATCTATATCTCTGTTGCTCCTATCCATAGTTAGCCTAAAATCACAAGTTTTTTTAAGTGACCACATTGCTCTGCCTTCCACTACTTCTCTAACCTTCTCTTCTATTGTCACCTCAAAGAAATCTTCCAACTTACTTGTACAGTAGACTTCTTTTTCTATGATCTCTCCAGTTCCTTTTCAGACTGATGCTACCTTTTCTACTGCTTAACAGAATACTCTCATTATTTAGATATGCTCTTAATATACATTAATATAGTAAGCTAAAATGAGCATAAAATTGCAAATATTATATGAGAGAATTCAGTGATAATAATTATGATAGTATTGCTTCAGAAGGTATAAAAATCCAAAGGTTAGAAGAATAATAAAAGAAAATATCAACTGAGAAAGCAGCGAAAATGTTGATGTGAATCAACCTCTACCCTCATTTTTATGACTATGAATTGTAAAAACTTATATAAGAAAAAAATGACATGGCCTATTATGGAAGTGAGTGAGACAGTAGAAATAGGGTCTTGGTCAGAGATTGATTAATTGATTCTAAGACCTTGTGTAAACAAAGCAAATGAGCAGCTATGGTCAAAACTTGCCATCCTTCTGGTGATGCTCATTGCAAAAGTCAGTTAAATTCCAAGTTTTCCCTCCTGAAAACCTTTTCATCTTTGTAGAATTTGTCACTTTTTGTTCTCCATTGGCATAACCTTTAAGAACCAAAATTTATCTTCCTGCTCTGTCATTTACTATTTATATGATCTTGGATAAGCCACCTTAACTTCCCTGAGCCCTAAGTGCTTTTATTTGTAAAATGAGAGAGGGTGGATGATATGAATTCAGATGCCTTTCAACTTTATGTCTATAATCCTAAGAACAAAATTTTATTCAAATACAATTTTTTGTTTGTTTTTAAATTTTTTAATTTTATTTAAGTCAGTGGGGTAAAGTGACTTGCCCAAGGTCACACAGCTAGGTAAAAAAGGTAAATATGTGTGGTTAATTCTCCTAGTTTGTTCTCATTCTTCCTGGAATGTAATGATACTTGACAGGAAAAAAGGTAAAATATGAACCCCAAATCCATGTGTGTTTACATCATTGTAACAAACATTAATATACTTTGTTTTCTCAAATACTAGCTTTTACCCTGAGCAACATAGCCAAAAATTTTAATTTCAATTTTGTCTTAACAAATATAGCTAAAATTGAAAAATTGAATTTATTTTTAGTAGATGCAATTTCCTAATCTATATTTTTATTTTTTTTCTGTCCTTTGAATGTTAATATTGTATTACTGTTCATGTTTCCTTCTGTTTGTTCAAGTTAAGGTATCTCAGTGTGGTTAACAATCATTTTCTAATCTGTCCTTCAAAGACTATGATTTTTACCCAAATAGAATTACCAAAAAAGAGGGAGATCAACTCCATCCCTTCTACCTTATGATTATATATTGTTTTTGTTTATCCTTCATTTTCAAAGATCAGTGACATCGTGGGCTGCTGTCTTGATTTGCACATGGAGTGGATTTAAGTGAGCAGAGTTGTACAAAGTTGGCAGCCTCACTTTCTCTTTCAGAATCATTGAAGTCCAAAGACAGGACAAAAGTCAAGATGACTGGTGATGACTTGGTATGTAGAAGAGGACTTTGGCATCTTCAGTGTCTGACCAAGCTCAGAACTGCCTTCGTGGCCACTGAAACAAATTGTTCTCATCTGCCCATTCCATTGGAGCAAATCTTCACATGCTTTCAGTTGATATCTCCCTAACTTACCAAAGGGTTTGAAGCCTGTTGGTTACCTTCATTTTGGTTTGGCCCATCTGCCAACATGGTTTTTATCAGGGTGTAGCTGTTGTATATGATATAACCTTTTGGCACCACAGGTGAGAGACAGACACCAAAGCATGAGAATAAGCATTCCTAGAACAAGCCATGTGTGGCTTTGGTCTATATCAGGAAGCAGTTACTTATGTATGTCTTTCCCATTCTATAAAACTAACAGGAAAACTGGCATTTCTGGACACTCAGTAGTCCATCCATAGTTAATCATCATTTTCAAAAACAGTACATTTATCATTGTAGACCAGGAATAGGGAGAGTATTCCCCCTGCTCTCCCCATTGAGTAATTTTTATTTTATATACTGATTTTAAAGAAATGAGGGGAAAATAATGGTTTCAAGTTCCTAGTTTCAAAAACAAATTGCTCTTTCATGAGAGCAAATGTACCTTGTGTACTCGTAAAGGGCTGGCACAATGCTCTGATATTGTCTTCTGATTGCTAATAAAGCACCAATGTAACCACATAATATCAGCAATTCATTTCGGACTCTAAAAGAGAACACATTTATTTAAATGCAATTAGTTATCTGACGAATAGAACATTATTTAGTTCATAGCAACTACATACATCCAAAGAAATATTATTAAGTTTGATTATTAAAATTTCAGTGAAAGTTGCAATTTGAATTGTCAGATTTGTAGCCTATAAAATCATTTACCCATACATATACAGAAAAGTAGCACAATGATAATTATTTCATAAATGTTTTCAAATTTAAAACAGTTAACATCTTAAAAGGAAACTTTCCCTACATATTTACTTCTCACCATCCCATCTTTCCTACTCACAGCAGAGACAAGTTAGGGATTGCTTGGTACTTTGTGGGGATTCCCATAAATGGCTTTGAAATGGCGCAACTTATGCTTCCTAAAGCTACACTGACTCTGTAAAGAAGTTAAAACAGGATTCTCCCCAGTGGCTGTCTACATAGCTGCATTAAGTCAACAAGCATTCATTAAACACTTCCTGAGGAACAGGCCTGTGCTGAAGACTGCAATTAAACAGAAGGGCAGAAAACATCCCTGCCTTCTAGGGCTCACTGAAGCCTTAAAGCCCAGACCATAATTCTCAATGGTGGCTACAGGTTTGGGGGCTGACTTGGGTTGAGCCATGTGTAGATTTATGCATGCCTGTTATCCTGGGGGGAAGCTCTACACCAGTGATGTCAAGCTGAAA